>NW_014575558.1:268192-561781 GCF_000708205.1 Mixia osmundae IAM 14324 | reverse complement strand
CGTGGAGGAGGCGACTGGTGTGCGGTGCGTCTCCGCGCCATCTCCGCCCCAATTTACTATACTTCTGCTTTTTACTTTGCTCGTGCGTACGATTTCAAAANATAGTATAGTAAAGTAAATTCTCGAGGCAAATTTGCTCTCAGGTAGCCTGTGAGCAAGAATTTACTTTACTATGCCACAAAAATTTACCATTCGAAATCGTACGGGCCCTTACCTGACAACGATGACGTGTCAGTCTATATGGCAACCGACACGTGTCAGCAATAAATGCCGGCAGTGGCGTTTCTTGCGTGTCTGCTTCTGTGCGTGACCCACGGCGAGCCATGCGCTTCCTACTCCTTGCGTGCTTCGCATATCTTCTGCTTGTCTCAACAACCAGTGCAGTCGCAATCGCTGCAAAGCCGTTCCATGCCAATGCGACTGCTTTACACAAGCGAGCGCCGCCAAACACGGATGCCATGTACGTTACCGTGACGCATGCCAGCTTTCCTCTTGAGTACCACTTGATTGTCTCCCTTCGCTCTGCATTCATCACTATCGGCGCGCAAGCCACACGCCGTTTCGATCCAGATGAGAGCGCCGAGGTCATCACAGCCAAGGCGGGCGTCGAGCAAGATGTGACTGGCTCAAAATTCTATGGCCATTATCTTCGCGATTGGATCTGCGTCTCGACCAGCGCCGGTCATCCGCTCTACATGTATACGTTTCTGCTCAGTGTCAAAGATACATCTGATGGGCCTTCCTGGCATACGTACGTCCATCTTCATTCGTCCGGGACACCTCAGTGAGTGTTATGATAGCCCGGCCGACGGCATGCTCGGGCTTGGCAAGCAAGGAATGTTTGATTTCTACTTAAGCGGGAGCGAGATACCTTCTACGCCGATCTGGCTCCTCGAAGCGGTACATCGCCATCGAATAAACGGGCCCCGAATCACACTAGACGTCGCTGGCAATCAGATCTATCCCGGCGTCGTAGCAAGGTCCCTTATGGCCTCTGAACCTGTCTGGATCAGTCGCAGAAGCTCAAACGACCTGCCGACCTGGGGCATTGAGTTCACAATCCAAAGTCTTGGGGTCTTTGACCGCATAGCCATGCTCGAGACGAGCACTGCTTATCTTTGGTTGCCTACCACCGAATTCCGCAGATACATCGCCAGTGTGCCGGGCGCGTTTTCATTCATCACGCCAGAGGGTGCCGAGCTAGCGTGTATGCCGGCTGAGCTCAATCCGCCTCCTATCGTCTTCGGATTCGCAAACCATCTGTATGTATGGTCATCTGGCGAGCAGCTCGAACATGGGGGCAGGCATACCTATATCAGACAGCAAGTTTGTATACGTTTATCTGGCGCAGCAGCTGATTGACGGACAGTTCTCCGACGGGCGAACTCGTTGTGGGCAATTCAATCTTGCGCAAGTTTATCGTCGTCTTGGACCACGAACGTGATGCTATAGGCTTTGCGCTCCCGGTCGCTCGCGCTGAGCTCTGATGCAATGCAATCTTGTGGCTACTGATCGGCGCGCAATGCTGCGAAACCTACTCTGTTGTTATCAAAATCCAGCGTAACGCTGTCGAAGTGCTTCAAAATCGCCTTGCCGACTTGCACGATCCCATCGGCGGCCAACCCGATGATTGTGTAACGCAAGTCGTCAGGATCGCCAGCGAGATGCGGCATCAGTTGTTGTTCGCCAGAGAGGGTAATCTGACGCATCGCGATCTCAAAAGTCATAGGCGAAGGCAGTTCTCCGCCCCGAATGGCAACCATCTGCATCTCGTTATCGTAGAATGCGCCAGGATTGCGTAAGCAGTAGAGCCGCATGGCTTGCCACGGTACCTGGAGATGAGTCGCGCCAGGCTCGATACGCGCACTTATGCCGAACAGTTGCATGCTGATAAGAGTCCACTTGACCGCCCATTCTGATGCTCTACCCGGCATCCTCTGCCTCTCTAGCCAGTCGACTGAGCCACTCGGTAGCTGGCCAAACGTAATAGAATTCCTTGCCACGTCAAGCACAGCTGTTGCGCGTGAGATGCGGCGCCATTTGACGGCCTGATTGATCCAGTTAGGGGTAGGGGTACGGATGTCCATGCTCAAGAGGGTCTCTTCGAGCTTGTCCTGGGTAGCCAGTCCAAAGATACCATCCAATCCGCTGATATAAAATATTCAGCCAAAATGACGCCAAAGGGGTCAAAGTCACCTCTTGTAGAAGAGACCATCGCCCTGACTTGAGATACTGAGCATGAGTGACTTGACATCGTGCGCATTGCTAGAAGAGCTTGAATCGATGATGAGGTCGCCCGAAATGATGTCGCCGCCTTGCAGATCGATTGAGACAGAATGACGGACAGGGACCATCGTATCGCTGGTCTCGAGACGCTTATGTGTCTGTGCTCCCATCGATAAGAATGGCGAGCGTAGAGATACGAGCAAGTTGTAGACGGTTGGAAACCGCGAATGCTTGACTTGCACGACCATCGGGGACCATACTTCCAGAGAAGAGAGCCGGGCCTCAGTGCCTTCTGACGCTGCTTCGCCGCTTGGAGACAGACATAGAAATAGCAGAATTGTCACACCTGGAAAGGGACGCATGCTGACAATCCGGACAGGAATGTATGGCGCACGAGCAAATTTGCGAGGAGCGTTACGCGTTGGCTCCTCCGTACATCGCCCATGACGACGCCGTTGGTGACAAAGACTCTTGGAGATTAGCATGTTGCAGTACACCAGGAATGCATTTGCCAGCTTATTGTTCGTCGTGGTCTCGATTGGCATCGTACCACGAGACTTCCTCTTCGCATTCGGTTACCGTATCTCTACCGTCGAGAAGTTTGCGAGCCTTGGGCTCTGTCCGCGCGCGTCAGTCTCTGCCGTTGAAGTATCCACGCTTACCATTGCACATGGGGAGTGCATGCTCGCCGAAGCAGCGCATACTCGAAGTCAGTTCATGGAGGGTCGACCAGCCCTTGAAGATGCGTAAGTTGACGAGGCCGTATACTACCAGACGACAGCATGCGTAGACTTATTTCTGCGTCGGGTCATGTCAAGCAATAGATTCGTAAGGACATACGTGATGATTGCAGCTGAAGCGGGCGGACTGCGAAGGAAACTCTGACGCCAACGCGCGAATTTTCACCGAGCGTGATGACAGGATCCACCTGAACTCTGAGTACGCGCTCGCTGTGCCACTGTGCGCATGCGCGCATGTCATACAAGAGCCTGCCTTGTGAGCCGATCTCACCAATGTGACGTGATATTCGGCGTTCGCTGCGCGCCAGATCTGAAGCTCGATGGTTCTGCAAAGACAGCTTTAGCTTGAGACTTGCATAATTTTGCGACGTACGGTCTGAGATCCGGATTTCTGTCAAGGCCGAATGGAACATGCCGGCCGCTTCGCAGCGCACAGAAAGCCTGCTGGCCGTTTGAGCGCTTCTGTTGCGTTGCCCTCAATCAAAGCCCGTACAGCAAGTCTTTCCGGCATCAAGCGAGCTGTATATACCAATGAAGGCGGTTCATCAGGGACAGGGACCCAGCGAAAGTCGCTCAGATCGCAGTTGCTTTGTGCTGGCGGCTGGATCGCTATAGCAGCTCCTGTGTCGGTCAAAGACATGAGCGTTATGCTGAGCATTGATGCGGCGTTAACAGACGATCGCATGATGCCAAAGCCAGACTACCGTCGAAACAAGTCATGCGGGCAGTCTTGGATTCGTACTGCCATGTGCCGCTCTCAAGCCACATCTTTGTCTTGGCATCAATGATGATGCGACAGCAGCGTGACAGCGCAGGATCAGTCGGTCGAGCTTTTATCGTTGTGAGCAGAGAAGAGTGCCACATGGGGGTCGGATCGGGTTCGGTGACCGAGTAGGCTGTGATACTCCCGCCACCTTTGCCGTATAGTTCATAGTCGAAGGCGGGCGAGCCATCTGGTTCAGGCTCTGCATCCTCGAAGCGGTCGATGACGAGCTTTATCTGAGATTGACCATATGATTGAAAGTATGCTCTGCCTTGCTGGCCTTGTCCGTCAAAGTATTGACAAAAGCCCCAAAAGTTTGGCACGATGAAGAGGACCCGCTGTGCCGAGGTTTGAGCGCTTAGACAAGGAGCTGTGAAGAGGCAGATGGCTGAGAAGAACAAGAGCAACAGCGGCATGTTGGTCATTCCGCGGGGGACCATCGTCTTGTACAGTGTACGTATGAGGCGCGTGACAACATCGATCACGGCAAGTCCACAAAGGCTACAGCGCTGCCACCGCTGGGGCAGCGACCCAAAGCTCAAAGAGTGTTATTGTCTCCTCAAGTCATCGAAGCACGTCACTATCTGTTTGTGGTTGCAGCGAGGTATGCATGCCCATAAGACGCCTGTTGCTATCTCATGAGCATCGCTTCACCGCATTGCTCGCCCGCCTCCTTCCGAACATCGCCTGTCACGACACCATCGGTAGCGATATGGAGATTTGGGCAGCTGACAGACTATTGCACGCCTTGCCCTTCGCTGTGACTGTCCCAAGAGACAAAATCAGAGCAATTGTTCGCCGTGTCCCTTCCATCGAGTATCTTGCGCGCCTTCGCCTCTGTTGCCACGTGTCAGTCGCTCTCCATGTGACGGATCATGCTCACCATTGCAAGTGCCGAGTGCATGTTCGCCGAAGCAACGCAGGCCTAATTCCTGTTCCGGGTCTGGAAGATAGCGCGTCTCGCCCTGGAATAGCGGAAATTGAACGACGCCAGAGACTATCACACGACAGCACGCGTAGACTGTCTATCTGATCACTCTACTGCATCCGACGACATCGTTGACGACATACGTGGTGAATTTTGGCCGGTCAAACGCATTGCAAGAGAAAACGCGGCTTCGCCGCGCGAATCCTGACCAGCCCCACCGAGGGTGGTAGCTCCGATAGCGTGTACTTCGAGCATGCCTTCGCTATGCCACTGTACGTATGCGTGACTGACTGGACAGCTGAATGAGTCTCGAGAGCTGACCAAGGTAATTTTGAATTCGTTGTTGGATATGCGCCAGACTTGAAGCTCGATGTACCTGAGCTCCCACTTTCAGTATAACTTGTTTTCCAAGCATGCGACTGACGGCCTGAGTAGGGGATCTGGGTCAAGATCAATACGAATGGGGTGATTGCGAGGCAGTATGCAGTAGACCTGTAGGCAACTTTGAAATTCCTCGCGCTGTCTCAGTACTAGCGGCCCGCACCCTGATTTCTGGCACCAGGCGGACAGTACCTTCCAGCCGTGGCGCGTTGTCAGGTGTAGGTACCCAATGAAAATCACTCAGTAGACAGTTGGCATTCGCCGGTGGCGCTATCGCAATGGCCGTGCCTGCGTTACGCCCAGTGTTTAAGGTATGGCAGACTCGGATTCAGTGTCCACGAACGATCGCATTCGTCAAATGCTGGTCTTCCGTCGTAACACACCATCTTGGCAGCCGTTCCCGAGGTTTGCCAAGTTCCTCTCTCGAGCCATATATTGGTTTCCGAGGTGACCATGATGCGACAGCAGCGCGATAGCTCCAAGTCTAACGGTCGAGCAGTTATCGAAGTGATCAAGTTCGCGTGCCATTCGGGTTTCTCGACGGGGTTGGTTGCCGGACAAGCAGTGATACTTCCGCCGCATTTGCTGAAAATTTCGTAGCTCAGGCCAGGTGAGCCATCCGGGTTAGGCCAATTCGACTCCTCGCGATCTATGACAAGCTTTGCCTGTGATTGGCCGTACGATTGGAAGTATGCCCTGCCTCGCTGGCCAGCATCGTTGGTATATAAACAGAAACCTGAGAAATTCGGGGCGAGCAGGAGCACTCGTTGGGCCGGTGTCTGAGCGCTCAAGAGGGTAGCCGTGAGGAAGCTCGTGACGGAGAAGACTAGTGCAAGCATGTTTCTTTGAGGTCTCGGGAGGAAGAGGGAGCTGTCGAGGTGGCAAATCCTCAGTCACGCGCCCTATTTGGAGCTTTGTGGCCATCGGTTTCAGGCTCGGCAACCCCTTGCAATGAGATTCTCTGATCCTGCTTGCCTTCTGCGACGACAAGCTGTTGACCAAAAGCACGTACGATGCTGCTCTTCTCGCTTATCATCTCCGCTTGCCTCTTCAGCGCCATCCAGGCTGTCACCGTCACTGTTACCGGTCGGTGTGACTCGACGAAATTTTCCGGCTCAGCTGATTTGTCGCAGCGAATGGTGAGGCTGTCTGCGCTTTCTACAACGGTCTCGTGCACGGCATAAGCAGTACATCCGGTGTGTCTGCTCGTCATGCCGTTCGCTGAGCTTAAGTTGTTTGTCATCGAGACCTCTCCGTCGCTTTCACTCAGAACAGTAGAGGGGGCTGGGAGACGAACTACGACTCAAAGTTAATCACACTCGAAACGATCAGCTCGGATGGTCTGGGTCATGAGACGTATCGCATGACGGTCCCTTCAAACCACTTCAGAAGCGAGCACGGTGGCACGCGTGGCTGGAACAACTGCTGTGACGGCTTGCTCAGCTTCGTATTCACGCTCAACCCCAGATATCCTCACATGATCGAGCATAGAGATGCTCGCTCGGCCACAGGTATGCTCATCTTCAAGCCCTTCGATTCTTGCTAAGGATGACGATGACGCAGGCGCGTGCCAACCTTTGGCACCAGAATTCTGCTGGACGGACGTCAGAGCAGAGGGCGACTGCAAGCCGAGTACGGCTGCTCTGAGCTACGTGGTCAACTGAGCACGGTCAATCTATGGTCGGCAACGCTGTAGCCTCGCGCGGCTATGGCTATAATGCATTCGGAGACCCGTCAAGCCTTGGCTTGGGTTTCTGCTCAGGCTTTCGATCAAGTCACACAGTCTAACTACGTCTGAGCTGGAGTTAGATCGGGTGCGCGACGACATTGCTCGGCATCACTTTTGACGCCTCGCATAGGCAAGTAAGTGCCCGCCTCGATCTCGCATAGGATAGAAGCTTGCTCGCGCGTGTTTCGTGAGGCCCAGTACAGCTCAAGAGCATCTTTTTCCCGAACTGGATACTGCACCACGCTGCGGCAGCCGTGATGAGCTGCTTTGGGGACTACGGTCAATCGAGCATACAGAGTGTCATGCCGAGTGCGAAGCGTGGTTGGACATCCACGTGACAGCAAAGCCTGATGAACAACTCGAATCCGCCCTCGATCGCCCGCATGATCATCCGTATGAAGACTTGGGTATCAACGTTCATACGGGAGGGATTTGGGGTACGCTGTGAGAGGCTGAACACGCGCTCCCAGGCATTGCTATTCCTCTATTTGGTCGAGTGACCGAGGATTGTTTGCGTTCGATAAAGCTCACAGGCAGATGAAACCATTGGATCTGGTCATCCGAGCGCTCCGGCTACAAGACAAGCAAACAAGCTCATTTGCGGCTGGTCGATCATCACGATCGAAGAGGCTTCGCCGTCTGCGTCAAGTGAGCTGCAGATCGCTTGACATCTGCAAAAGATGAAGCAGTAATGCTCCGGTAATGGCGCTGGAGCATGTACAGTGAGTGTTCGTAAGAAGGGAAGTACAAGCCCAAGCCAGATGGTCAGATGCATCTGCTGTGCACAGGAGATGAGAAGCGTTGCAATGCGACAGTGATTAGATTTTTGAGGAGTGAGCGACGACGCGCTTGACAAATTGCTTCTCTGCGTCGATCGTTCTTTCCCAGCCTGGCTGTCCAGAGTATGCTGTCAAGTATGTCAGCGCTGATGACGGCAGGCGACCGATGGCTGAGGCACTGACGTCCAAAATGACCACCGTCAATGCGAACGATTTCGACATCCCTGATCTGCTTCGCGGCGTCGACTGCCAGATGAGGTGGACACATTGTATCTTCGTGTGCGATCAAGCATAACACAGGACACTTGATCGTCTTGGCACTCTTTGCGACCGAATTATAGAAGAATGTATCGAGCGCATTGCTCGGGCGCAAGACAAGCTCCTTGGTCGACTTGCCCTTGGCTTCAGCAGCTTGCACGTAAGCCGGTTCAGCGTCCACGAACGGCTCGAAGCGCGAGTAGCCTTCGACAGCGTCGTTTGTCGTAAGGAGACCCCAGCTGCCTCGATCTGCGACTGTAGGGACATACGCTGGCGGTAGGAAAGGTAGCATGCGGGACAGCGCATCATACACGAGGATAGGCGTCAACATGATCGCAGATCGCTTGGAGGTCTTGAAGACCGAGCTACGTCCCTTGATGATGGGCACTTGGGAAATGCATCCGGCTAATCCGGGGTATGTGCTCGCGACCGAGAGTGCATGACCCCCCGCAAAGCTGGTTCCCCAGATGATGAGCTTGGTGGGATCGACATTGGGCAGTTTCTTTGCATAATCGAGCGTGGTCACATAATCGGCTTGCTGCGCTGATACCCTGATGGTATTACGCGGCATGCCATCCGAGAGACCGAACGAGCGATAGTCGAACACGATGGCCAGAACGCCCATGCTCGCGAATGCTTCTGCAAACGGTTGGAGGCCATGTACTTTCGAGCCACCGAAGCCGTGCGCTCTGCAGCGTGGACTTCAGCAGAATTCAAAGATGACGAGCAGGGTGCGGACAAGATGATTGCCGGTACTCGGCTGTTCGTCGCAGTGGGCGTATAGACCCACGCATGGATCTTGTTCACGCCGTCGGCAGATAGATACTGGACACTCGTCCGCTCATACTTTGCCATTTCGACGTTTGCTCTTAGCGGGTGATCTGCTCGACAGATGATGACGACGAGAGGCGAGCGGGCAATGGCCGAAGTTGACATCGAGAAACGATTGACGTGTTGTCGTCACATGTCGCGCATGTCGTCGAGCTCGGTTTAGCTTTTGACTTGGGCTTGCTTGCCTAAGTCTGCAGACGACATGGACGCTTCTTTGCGGATACTCACGCTCAATATATGGTAGCTCGCACTACAGATTTCCGAACAAAGGGCTCACGCGCATCAAAGGGGACTCAAGTTCGTATCCAAAGACCGACAGGCACGAGTGCGTGCAATAGGCGATATCCTCGCTGCCAGCGGTCCGTCTACTTCCGGAAGTAACGACAGCCGCTCGTCCACCGGTTCAGCGAAATCGACAGACGCCCTGCAATCCGTATCAGCACGTTCGAGCGGATATGATCTGGTCTGTCTGCAAGAAGTTTGGGTGCGAGCGGACGGAGAGCATCTCAAGCTGAGAGCAAGAGAGAGCGGGCTCATCTACTCTCGCTTCTTCTACTCGTTCGCGGATCTATCGTGCGCTCGACAGCGCTCACGAAGAGAGTTACAGGGGAGCATTGGGATCTGGTTTACTCATGCTATCGCGGCATCCTATCGTCGAGTCAAATATCAATCCGTACAGACTGAACGGGCAGCCTCTGCATGTCATCCAGGGCGACTGGTTCGTCGGAAAGGCAGCTGGTTCCATCGTGGTCGATGTTCCAGGCGTGGGACTCGTTGAGGTCTTCAATACACATGTCGGTCGAACCGAGATGCGCAAAACGACTGCTGATAGGTAGAGGCAGCTACATGCACCCGGTGGCGAAGGGCCCGACGAATGGCGTCGTGCGCATAGGCTGTCACAGGCATACGAGCTCGGCAAGCTGGCCGACGCAGCTTCATTGAAAGGCCGACATGCCGTTGTTGCAAGTCCGAGTGATCTGCGTGCGGGAGTTCGACTGATGGCAGTGAACAGTGTGGTGACCTCAACTCTCGGCCAGAATCTCTGGTCATTCGCATGTTACAAGAGCGAGGCAATCTACAAGATGCATGGGCGCAATCTCGTCCCTCAAGCCATGCGAGCAGTGCGCCTAGACAGATGACACCTCAAAGTGCGCTACAATACGACGGCGTGACGTGCGACTCGCCGATCTGCTCCTACACTGTCGGTAAACATATCAGCGATGACGCCCGACAGTCAGGCGGCAAGAGACTAGACTATGTTCTATTCAGCTCGCATCCCAGCGCTACACGCAGATTAGAAGCGAGGTCTTGCAAGGTCGTCTGTACTGAACTCACGCCCGGCTATTCGTTCTCGCTTTCCGATCACTTTGGGGTCGAAGCTGTGTTATCGCTCGGCGCGCCAAGCGATCAAGCTTCTACCTCAGGTGGCCCAACACAGCTAGAACATCAGGAACAGCCTCGCATCACTACAGGCAGACTGTCAAGCGAGAGTCTCAATACCGGCTTGGGAGCGTTACAACAGCACATGCGACATGCGAGCGTGACAGCCCAATTTCATCTCCGCCTCTTTGCAGCTTCGATCGTGTTTGTGCCTGTCTTGGCAATCGCAGCGAGTTTCCAACCGCTCAAGTATCTCAACTGGATATTCACCCTGCTAGGTGTGGCGACTGGCTTCATGGGCACAACGATGCTGTATGTCGGTTTTGTAGGCGCCAGATGGGAAATGGGCAGGCAAGTCTTTGCTCTCCCCCACAAGTGCGTGGCGCTGATGATGCAGCTATGCCTCGCCAGTCTCCGCAACGTCATGGACGAGATGGAAGCCGAAGCGGCGCGTGCGAGAACATCAGGCCACTTCAGACGGACATGATCTCGGCCTCGCGCGTGCCATCAAGCGTTTTCTTGATTCCGCTGTAGCGATTGGGCTAGTTCATCGCCCATACCGTCTAGCGATGCAAGCAGACTGTCCAGCTTGCCATCGAGCTGATCGACGACGTCATTGAGCTTGTCCAGCCTTGCATTCAGTTCTGCAGCGGTAAGGTCGAGATCGCCCTCGTTGAGCGTCTCTATCTCTGCATTCGAGCTCTGCAGGTCCGCCAGGAGAGGAGCTAGCAGTGCTCTGTCTGATGAGCTCAGATTGCTCTGGTCGAGCATGCTACTGAGGTTGTCGGTGGCTGCCATCGCATCTCCATTCACGCTCTGTACTGCGTCCTGTGCGCTCACCGGGCCACTTCCTCGAGTCTCTCTCGCTGGCTGGGTCTGGGCGCTCGTCCTCGGGACCAGGGTATCGTTCAGGTAGTCCAGATCGCTCAGCATGGTCGGTCAGCTGGCAAGGAGAGTGACGTCGTTCGCGACGGTCGACTCGGCTCTCCAGCAGCGTTTGTGGCCGACATGGCCAGCACAGACTACGACGCAGAGGCCTTCTTCGCAGACTCGGATCCGCCGCCAAAGCTAGACGAAGAGCTCCGGGCGGCTCAGTCCTTCATCGCTCGACATGCCAGAGAGGGACGACGAATAGTCCTCATCACCGTCTGTTCAGCTCTCTGAGCGTGGTCAAGCCGTGCTGAAGACCATTCCGTGTGCACAGAGTGGCGGTACGACTGTGCCCCTCGAGAAGAACACGTCAGTCTTCTCTCTGTGACCCTGACTCGGCTTAACAAGCACAACAGCGTCAGATTTCTCGACAATTTCTCGGCAGGCACACGAGGCGCAGCGTCGGCAGAGTATTTCCTCCGCTCGGGCCACTATGCCGTCATCTTCATGCACCGACAGCATTCTCTTCAGCCCTTCAGCAGACACTACAGTCACTCCGTCAACCCGTTTCTCTCCCTCCTTGAGCTACAAAATGACGATGTCGCCACTGCCAAAGGTCGGACGGAGCTTTTCCCTTCTTTGGCAGCCATGAGGCCCACGCAAGAGACTCAACATGTTTCGCCACAAGTTGAGCGGAGAGACAGCACGCAGGGGCCTCAAATACGCATCAAAACGGCAGACAGAGCGTGTCTGATCACTATCTTGCGATCCTACAAGCTCATTCAGTCGCTCGGATTACTACACAACATAAGCTTTACGACCGTACACGACTACCTCTTCTTACTACGAGGGGTGAGTCGATTGATGGGGTCGTCCGAGGACGAGAACAACCGGCCGCTGGGTAGACAAGGGATGTATTATCTCGCAGCAGCCGTCAGCGACTTCTTCCTCCCTGCGACAGAGATGGTGCGACTTTCGAGATTCGTATTTCTGCTTAAACTGAGACCAGCCTTCAGTCGGAGCACAAGATACAATCGCGCGAGGGTTCGCTGGTGATTGAGATGCGTCCTGTGCCCAAAGTCCTCAAGCCGCTCGTCGAGCAATGGAGCAACGAAGGCTTCACAGTCTCTTTCAAGGTGACCAACTCGCGCAAGTAGGCAGTTGTCAGTGCTCATCAGTGATCTTGCAGCTTGAGACAGATCCGCAACTGCTCATACCGAAGGCGAGAGCGGCACTACAGCGATATGGTCACCAACTCGTCATTGGCAACGATCTCAACAGACGCAAGTTTGAAGTCGTCTTTGTCGACCAACAAGACGAGGACTGGCTCAGGATCTCTCAACAGCAAACGGAAGCGGGCGAACGCGAGATAGAGGAAGATATTGTGGACAAACTAATAGCAAGACATACAGAATACATTGCAAAAAGCTCAAGCTGAGCCCTGTTGTTATACAACATCGTTCCTGTCAGGAGAGGAACTCTGCCGCTTCCGAGTCTGACACGCCATCGCTCGGTTGTCCACCAAGCAAATTCTTGTCTTCTTCAATAGTGATAAGACCAAGCTTGTGGCTACGGATCTGCTGCCAGAAATCCTGGTTGCCAAAGCCTTGCGTCAAGATGCGCGTCTTGAGATCACGGATCGAATCGTTATAGGTCGATACTTCATCCTCCTGAGAGCCAATCCAGGCATCGGTATCTGAAGAGCAATGAATAGTATCGCAACATACCTCTGACGCCGTCACACGAGCCAAAGTGATGTACTTTCGAGCTTGTTCGTAGCGATTGCCACCGAAAGAAGCCTTGACAATAGTGTGCACGAGCGCAAACATACCTTCGATAGCCTCTTTCACGTCGTTGGTCTTGACAAGGCTGTTAAAGTCGTCAATCGCTGTTGCTGGACGAAGCGCGGGTGTGCCTTGGTGCGAACCAGCAGGCTCGTCTTCGTCCTCTGTGTCCCCGTCTAGATCTGCATTGGGAGCTTTCGCTTCGGCGGGCCGATACGTCGAGGGCGTTGTCAACACGTCGGAGTCATACTTGCGCCCGTTGCTCGTATCATTCAGCAGACTCGAGACAGACGGTCTATTGGCAGGGGTCTCGCTTTGAGATTGAGCTTTGCCGAGGATCTTATCGAATTGTAGTTCTTCCTGCTGTGGAGCGAGCTGCTTCTTGGCTCGCGCCGCTTTGCTGCCTTTTTGGGCTTTCGGCGGCAAGCGCTTGACACCCGCAGTCGCTTTGACAGCTTCTGCACTCGGCTTTGCGCGGTCCTGCAGGAATTGGGTGGGCTGGAGATACTTGCTGATCTCCGGATGTATCTCTGGCAAGGAAGTGTCCTCTGGATTGTTTGCGCGATAGACGATACTGTTTTTGAGATGATGTATAGCTGGGTTGTAGCTGTCGTGCACATCAAACCACGGTGCATAATTCCTGCAAGAGCTTATCAGCACATTGTCAAAGTTGCAGAAGACATCCTACCCGTCTGCATCGACAGTAGCAGTACTCATGTCCATCGCGTCAACCCAAGCATCCATGTTCTCCATAAGCTCTTTGCCGGGTAAATTGCGATGCTCGTGATTAATCGATCCGTCCTTCTTGTGGTAATATTCGATCGAGTCCATCTCGTACATCCGAATGTCCTCTGAGAACGGCAGCTGTTGAGGAAGCATGCAGATCAGCTGGCGTATTGCACAGAGCGCGAGGACGCACCTGGACCCAGATGCAGTACTGATAGTCTTCATTCCAATGCTTGCCGATTCGCGGGATGAGATAACCCAGCTTTGCATCTGGCGCTTTGCCCGCAGCTCCCCTTTTGCCGACATATCGCGTCAGAGCAACGGCTTGTCGCTCATGCATTGCGTGTATGAAGGCAGAGAACATGACTTGCGAAGGAGGAGAGTCCTGATGCGCATGAACATAATACACGTCGCCAAGTAGCGTCTCTAATGCTATCGACGCTTTTGTAAAGCTGATGACTTGCAGGCCTGGCTGGAAATTCAAGTCCGTCTTGATCTCGTCAAAGTCGGCCAGCGGTACGAGCGTTGCGCCATATTTGTAAGCTTTGACGAGGTCCTCGGGTCGCACTTCTCGCTCGGCATTGAACCTAGAGGCCCTATCTGCTCCGTTGCCGCCGTAGTACTCATCTGCGTCCATTGCGCGAGATCTGTCCATCTCATCCTCGTCTGCAGAGTCTGCACCTTCGTCAAATTTCCGCTTCGTCGATCTTTCGTCTTGCAAATCACGATTGAGAAGCTCTGGCAGTGGAACAAATTCCTTGGTGTCGGCTACTCGGTAGTAGATTCGCTCTGGCTGAACTTCGTAGGTGCGATTCGCAATGTACTGCGAGCGTGACGGTCTCGGTTCTTCTTCGTCGAGCAGCATGCCGTCAGCATCCCGCTTTGCGTGGCTCCCACTGGCTCGTGGAGATGTCTTGGGTTGCTGAGAAGGACCAGAGGGTACAATCTTGGACATCTTCTTCTTTGTCATTGGATTGGCCTTTGTAACAGCCTTCTTGAATACAGCTTTGATGGTGATTGTCGAATCCGGGAAGAGCTCGGCATGACCAAGAGTGATTGTAGTATACATCGGAGCAGAGTTGGGCAGCTTAAGCTGCGGAGCTTCAGCGGTACTGAGCGCGGCACTTGCAGATGTTATGACTGCTGGCTGGCCGGCTTTGCGCAGTTTGCTGACCATCTTGCGCAACTCTCTCTCATTCGTAGCCTGTCCGCGTATGGGTTCACTTCCCACACATCATGGACGAGAAGACCTGCCTTGTCAGAGCTCACGTGCTCTCTGCGCGCTTGCTGTGGGTCGTATCCAACGATGACGATAGAGAGCTCAACTTCTGCCGTACCGAGCTCGACAAGTAGCTTCTCGACGTCCTCAGGGTCCCACATGGTCTTCGATTCTGCATCTGTAACGAGTACGAGGGTCTTGCGATACGCGACTCTCGACTTGCCAAGCTCTGATTGCAGCTGATAAAGTGCGCACGCGAGTGCAGACAAGACTGACGCCACGATCAGCGCGATAGGCCATGTGCACAATTTAGTACGCACTGTCTCCGCACATGTCCGAAGTTCTGATGCGTTGCAGTCTCTCCGAGGACTCGAGTGTAGGCTGCGAAATGGGTATAAAGTTTGTTCTGATGTTCTCGTAGCCTTCGACGTTCTCATCGGCCAGCACATTGCTCGTCTCTGCTCGCGAGTCAGGTTCAAGACACGTGCACGACGATCAGGCGCACTATCTGAGCCGAAAAGGGTGACGCCTAGATGCTCCGTCTTGAGGCCTTTGAGAATCTGTCGCGCTCAAGTCATGCGGTGAATACATGAGCTGCAAGAGCGAGACATTGGCCGACCTTGGAAGTGAAGCGAGCTGCTAAAAAGCGTATGGCGTAGTCGCGAGAGGATATGCGGCCTTCAGGGAAGTCGTGCTTGTTGGCCATGCTTGAAGAGCAATCGACAAGAAAGAGCGTGACATTGCGCTGTCGCATGATTTAGAAGACGCGCACGCTGACGTATGGGCAGCATCACTGACTCCGGCCCTTTCTGGCTCCCGTTCCATAGCGTACAATGCCTTGTATGATGAGCCGGCAAGAGCCCTTGAGAATGACACGTCGACGGTCGAGCAGAGGATCAGGAGCACACTTTTGACGCGTCAGATGTATTTCAAGTGACTGTGCCTACTTGTCGACGCTCGCGGCCGCAAACAGGTACCTAGTGGCTATAGCATCAGTCATGGTCAGTGCATCGCCTTGCAGCTCCACTAGACTGACTGAGGTGCTCTGGCAGGCCCAGATCACGACAGCGCCTGCTGCAGAGACGAGAGATGTGACCAAGATTGAGCGCATTGGCGCACACTCACACATTCGAGGGTTGGGACTCAATGAGCACCTCGAGCCTCGCCCTGCTGCCTCACAAGGCATGGTCGGCCAAGCAAAAGCAAGGAAAGCTGCTGGAGTCATCTTGCGCATGGTCAAAGAGGGCAGGATAGCAGGTCGAGCGGTCCTCATGGCTGGGCCTCCTTCGACGGGCAAGACGGCAATTGCGATGGGTCAGTGCAAGCGTGATCCAGCACTACTGCTTGATGAATGACGTCGATCGTTCACAGGCATGGCGCAATCGCTTGGTCCTGACGTGCCGTTTACGTCCATCAGCGCCTCTGAAGTCTTTTCGCTCGAGATGTCGAAAACGGAAGCGCTGACCCAAGCGTTCCGACGGTCTATCGGTGTGCGTATCAAGGAAGAGTCTGAGATCATAGAAGGCGAAGTGGTCGAGATACAGATCGATCGCTCTCTCACTGGTGTACGTCTGCGCACTCTTGCATCGCGACGCGACTAATGCATGCAGCAGGCGACAAAGACGGGCAAATTGACCATCAAGACGACCGACATGGAGACCGTATACGATCTAGGGAATAAGATGATCGACGGTTTGACAAGGGAGAAAGTCATCGCGGGCGATGTCATTCACGTTGACAAATCGACGGGCAAAGTCTCCAAGCTCGGTCGAAGCTTCACTCGTGCGCGCGACTACGATGCCATGGGCGCAGATGTACGTCGCACGCTTTCAATCAGCTATATCTTTACTCATGCAGATCGTAGACACGCTTCGTGCAATGTCCCGAGGGCGAGCTGCAAGTGAGGAAAGAGGTAGTTCATACAGTCTCGCTGCACGAGATCGATGTCATCAATTCTCGCACGCAAGGCTTCCTCGCGCTCTTTGCTGGAGACACAGGCGAGATCAAGTCGGAACTGCGCGAGTCGATCAATGCCAAAGTAGCAGACTGGCGAGAGGAAGGCAAGGCGGAGATCGTCCCCGGCGTCATCTTTATTGATGAAGTCCACATGCTCGATATCGAATGCTTCAGTTTCCTCAACAGAGCTATGGAGACTGATCTGTCGCCTATCGTCATCATGGCGTCCAACAGAGGTATCACCCGGATCAGAGGAACGAGATACAAGTCACCTCACGGTATTCCAATAGATCTGCTGGATCGTGCGCTCATCATCTCGACCGAAAAGTACTCACAAGACGAAATCAAGTCCATCTTGCGCATCCGAGCAGACGAAGAAGATGTTGCTCTGTCCGCGGCTGCACTCGACATCCTCACCAAGATCGGCGCAGAGACTTCGCTGAGATACGCCATCCAGCTCATCACCGCCGCCCATCTCGTCGCACGAAGGAGAAAAGTCAAAGAAGTCGACATTGTCGATGTGAGACGAGTGTACAGTCTCTTTATCGATGAGCGACGCTCTGTCCAGTATCTCCAAGAATACGAAAACCTATATGTCGGCGACGACGGAGGATGGGGCGCCAAAGCGCTCGCTGCAGAGACGGCGGTGAATGGCGATGCTGTCATGGCAGCTGCCTGAGCCAGTCACGACCGGCAGAAAGGCTGTTGTACTATGGTTTGCACTTTTGTGCTGCAAGTATTGCCTCGGCGTAGATGAGGGTCTAGTAAATCGCCCCTTTCGCGCTTGTCTCCTCAGATTTGACCTTCATATCCAAGTGACCCTCTTCCACCTCCACGACATTAACCAATCATTGGCATAGCGAGTCAACAAGCCGAGTCATGATCATTCTCGTGCAGCTATGTCTCATTCTTCTCCTAAAACTGTCGACAGTGCGCTGTGACCCGACCGACCGTGAGGTTTCCCAACGCACATACGTGAAACAAGCCTGGTTTTCTGTATGCGACGCTTCATCTACACATCGCTCGTACCTTGATATGAGCCGTGTCAAAAGGGCTACTGCAGCTACCCTTCGACAGCAAATGTACCAACACGAGTCTACTTTGAGGCGACAGGACAAGCGTACGTTATCGGCCTCAGCAGGCTCACAAGCTGAGCAGAATGACAGTGAAGTTGTCGTCGTTGCAAGATCGTGGTTGACCCGCAGCGAAGATGCGACCGGCCAACGTATCAGGCAATACAGCGTTCTTCAGGGCGAACACCGAGGCATCGAGCGGTTTTGGCTGGGCGAGCCACAGAAAAGGGATGGATGGCTGGTTCAGGCGCTTACTTCAATCAAGCTCGCTCCTGCCGACGAGCGTCTGGCGTCTTGCTGCAAGATCTACGTAGAATCTCACACAGACATACTGCTCAGCTATGGTACACTCCCGGGTGGTTCGAGTGCCCCTGCTGACACCACTTTCAGAACGCTTCTTTGCTGATCGTACAGTGGCATATATCAACTGTTACTCTCCTGAGTCTGCTGACTCCGGTTGCGATCGTAAGAATGCCTGTCGTACGTTTTGTCGCTCAGTGGAGGACAGGCGACGCGCTTCCCAATCCACCGCCCGAATACAGCAACAACTGCGAGTTCATCTACTTTCGATGGGATGATGCGGTTCCGCCCCCACCGACAAGATCAAAATCCGTGACGCTTCGCGTTGACTATGGCGTTAGTCGGATCAATTGGACAACGCAAGCGCTAATCCCAATACCTAGGGCCGTTGCGCGCTCAAAGATGGAGTTCTGATAGAATTTCCGCTTGATGATGACCCCGCACTCGATCCGCAAGTGCTTCTTCTTGCACCTTCGCCGTACTTACTTACTCTTAAACCAGCGAGATCAAGATCGACATCCTTAAGAATCCTGACCAGACTTATAGCGTGGCTGTCACCGACTCTTCACATCTTATTGGCCTTCGACTAGGGACTGTCTTTCAAGACGGCTGGCAATCCCGTGTGGATATTGACACTACTTTTGCAAGACGCAGCACTGACGGCGGGTCTGCTAGTCAGTCTGATGATTTACATGACAGCCATGACTGATCTGGTGCCCAGTAAACCAATGCTGCCGTGCAGTCGTCTATGCAACAGCAAGGTACGCTTGAGGCTGACTAAGCTCCAACATTGGACGGAATTGTTGCGCGCAGGGTGCCGATGTGGCCGGGCCTGGTCAAAACAAATGAGATCTCGATGGAAATGCGCTGTCTCGGACTTCACGCACTGCCAAGCTGCAACCGTACGTTATCCACGAGGGAGCGATTTTTGCGCTCTAACGTTGTCTTGCCAGCTGCTTTACTGCCTCGAGACTTCGATCGTGAGTGCTTGACAATGCTCGCGACCTGTCTGACCAATCTCTAGCTCTGGCCGCGGAATGCTCAGCCTATGTGAGATGGTTCGACACTCAGTACCGTTATTGATGTGGGCACACGTTGCGCTCGCGCTGTGCCAATCAGACATGCATTTGCATGTCTTTCCGTTGTGCTTAACGACATGATCATATCGCTGTCCAGGTCCTGAGGCGAATATAAGTCTTGAGCCACTCTTGGTAGGCTGGTCCAAAATCAACGTCAAATTGGCCGGCACGGTGGCAATTGTCGATCTCGCCTCGCTGTCTGACGGAGCACGTACTTGGGATACTTGTATCAGCAGAATCGAAGCGGAAACGATGGATGTATACCTGCTACCGTCGGTTGGTGGGTCGCACACTACGTTGATTTGGGGACCTGCACTAGGTACCCAGGCATGCGGATCGGCAACATCGAGCCAGAATGACCAGGCAATCTCAGCTTTACAGCAACTGAAGTCATCATCTGAAAACACTTGGTCAGGTCGAGCGCGATACGGATGCTGGGTTTGCCGAGCGCACCCCCGTTTTCCTCAAACTCTGCATCGATCGTGACCGTATAATATTTTTGATCGTCGGCAACGTACTCAGATGTCCATGTGAGCGATTTTACTGGATAATGAAAACTCCATTCGAGGTCGACGACTTGCACGAGTACGACGGTCGTTTCGTAGACATGAAAGGGCGCAATGAGCTGGCCAAGAAAGGCGCAGTAAAAGTTGCCCGCAATGTCGATCTCGACCGCTCCCGTCGCGACGTCGTGTGCATAAGCAGATTTCGTCAGAACAGCTGTTAGAAGGCCAAAGAAGCCAAATACTCTCATGGTTCGTGGCTTTGTATCAGACGGGATGCAAGTGAATTTGAAGCTCGCGCAAATTCGGAGACTTCAGACTAGTGACTGTTCAGACAACCAGGAGTCGAGCAGAGGGGCAATAAAGGAGATCTCGTCGCTTGACATGTGACGTGACGACCGGCAATGAGATTATCGATAAAGCTAAAGAATTCGTGTAAGGGCCCGTACGATTTCGAATGGTAAATTTTTGTGGTATAGTAATGTAAATTCTTGCTCACAGGCTACCTGAGAGCAAATTTGCCTCGAGAATTTACTTTACTATACTATNTTTTGAAATCGTACGCACGAGCAAAGTAAAAAGCAGAAGTATAGTAAATTGGGGCGGAGATGGCGCGGAGACGCACCGCACACCAGTCGCCTCCTCCACGCAGCAGTATCAACATGCTGTCGCATCGGGGGCCGAAGCTGCTAAAGGCAGCTGCTGTGCTTACTATTATCATTGGCGGAGCGCGCAGTGCTTGGCTCCGCCATTGACAGTCTGCAACCCAAGAAGAGACNACAAAGGGATCAGATAGTAAATTTTACTCTTCGAAATTTCGACTAGCAAATTTGCACCACATCCGCCTGCTCGGCAGCNAGCCGCGATTTCCCCACAAGTAATTTACTTTACTATACTATTACCTATGCGCAAATCGTACGCAGTAGTAAATTTTCGTGTCGCAAAATTTACATTTACATTTACTTTCAAATTTACATTCGAAATCGTACGGGCCCTAAAAGACGCGCCGTACCTCCACAGAGCCGCGAGCATCGCCTGCGTTTCGGCACAAGAGGCGGTCGAGGATGCACGATGCAGTCTTTATGACATGGGCGCCCATAGCGCACGGATTGAGCGAAGCGCTGGGGCTGACGACGCTGCCGGATTATCTACACATCATCGTCTTTGCTTTCGCGACCTGCTGGGCAATCCAATATGCCTCGTCCGTCATCTCGCCTAGAGTGTGTCCGGTATCGTACAACCGACTCACGAGAACGGGTAAGACAGACTGGGACATTCATCTGGTCGCTTTATTGCACGCTTGTTATGCCACACCCGTCTCTCTTTGGCTGCTCGCCGGCAATTTCCCGGGCGCAGAAGCGATAAGGAAGGACAAAGTCTTTGGTACAAGTGTAGAGACGAGCTATGTCATGGCGGTTGCAGTCGGCTTCATGGCATGGGACTCACTCGTCAGCCTGTGGCTAATCAGAAAGTACGGCATCGGCTTCTTGGTACGCGCCGGGCAGGCAATTCTGAGAGAGCTGAGCACTAAAGCTGCGGATCTACAGGCGCACGGTGTCGGCTGCTTCATCGTGTTCCTCTTCACCTTTCGGCCATTTCTGAACTACTTTGGCGCCGTATTCCTCGTCGTAAGTGGTGATGAAATCTGACAGCTCACAAAGAGATGCTGACTCGCGCGCAGTGGGAAGGTGAGTATCTCGCGCATTGCGAGACTGTCGTTGATGGACCGGAAAGCCTCGACTATACCGCTTAACATCCATTGGTTCCTGGACAAGACTGTGAGGACGCCCTCCATGAGTGCTTTCTTCCCCTAACGCACGTTGCAGTCAAGGACGGGATCACTGTGGCAGCTCATCAACGGCATCGTGCTTCTGATCACATTCTTCAGCGTCCGGCTGGTCTACGGCACATGGCAGAGTATCGTCTTTGTCAAGGTGACGCATCAAGTGAGAAGCCAGATTCCTGCTGGACTACGCGAGGTCTACATTGTCGCCAATATTGTGCTCTGGGGTAATGCTCTCTGCTAGCATCTGCGCGGAACTGACAAAACAATCTCAGGCCTCAATATCTTTTGGTTCACTCAGATGATCGCGGCGCTCAGGAAACGATTCGGAAGTCAGCATAAGAAGGAGCCATACTCGGTCGGCGAGGACACTTACTCGCGCGGCAAGACATACACCGCAAGCAAGAGGTTCAAGGTCAAGGTCTAGAAGATCACAACATCCTGTTGTACATTGTCAATTCTAATTGTACGCCCCAGACTAGCCTAATCGCCTGAGCTGTTTCGTGGCGCTGCCCAATTTGGCTGCGCTCGAATCTACATCGTTCGACAGACCATCGAGGAGCTCGTTCTGGGATTCTAGCTCGTGAGAGATAGCCAGACTGAGCTCTTTCTGCCGCCTCACTACAGCAGATAGGCTCGATAATCGGTCATCTTGAGCAGACATCATTTGTGTCTGGAGCTGCATCAGCCCATGATCGTCAAGTGCACGTGTCTCGGTAGTCTCAACAGGTTTAGCGCCTGCGCCGAGCGTTCGACCCGGTCGTTTGAGGCCCGCGCTGGACCCCAGCAGTTCCGCGCGACCAGTAGATACAGACTCACGCGGCATCGCGCCCCGTGCTGGGTGACGACTGGCAACAGACAGCTTTCCGAGGGTTTCTGCATCGTCTTGTAGGGAGGATATCATGTCTGTTCGCCTCCTGAGCTCGCCCTCTGGCAGACCAGATTTTGCCAGTTCTGCCAATCCCTTGGAGAGCGTTGTCGAACGCGATACAAGCTGAGCCAGCTTCTTCTTCGCTTGCACATTGGCTTGGTGGGATGCTGTAGAGTCACCAGAAGTCGAGAGCGAGTCTCGCCGACTAAGCTCCGCACGGATCTCTCGGCTCAGTCCGACCAGGCTTGCATGTTCGTCGAGCCAAGTCGAGACAGTGAAGCCCGTTGACGCTAGAGCAGCTTTCGACGAGGAGCTAGCACCAGGGGCAGCTGCAATGAACGCAATGAAGCAATGGCTCTGCCTGAATCGATCGTCACGACCGCCAAGTATACCTCTCAAGTATTGCTCGAGACCGAGCCTACGTTCTTCTATGAGGCTCTCGTCGTGTATGCCTCGTCCCATTTTCATCGTCCAGCTTCGTTTGGGCGGTAAGGAAGGGTGGCTCGGGGATGAGCCAACATCTGCGAGTAGATCTTTGTCGAGATCCTCAAATTCGCTATACCTTCGCCACACTGTCCATGTCCTCGACGTTGACTCGTGCACCTCGACAGCATACGCTATGTGCGTCTTTGGCGACGTTCTGGTCTGATGAGAGCGGATGAAGATGCCGGACAAGCTGCTCTGCGCCATGGCGGTCAGGCTGGTGCACGCGCGCGACGCGTCAATTGAGGTCTATCACCGTGGATCACCGGCGCATGCAGGCACGTAGATCTAATCGGACCAGAACACAGGATTCAAACAGGGGATGGCAATGGCGCAAGACAACAGTTCTCGCGGGCGGTAAAGATGCCCACGAGCCCACGCAAATTCAAAAGTAGACGGATGGCAAACAGCCACAAAGAGGTGTCAGTCAGCTGACCCGGCGAAATAGACGTAGGATACACCGAGATCAACGAAGGAGATTGATAGTCGGTCACAGCTTGATTGGCGCTGTGTGAGCCAGATTTTACAGCCAGAACTCGCATTGCTACCAGAGTACAGGTTGCAGTGGAATGCTGGCGAGCTCTGCTCTTCTTTGCGGGCTCCGATAGCTTCATATCGATCAAGCCGCATGATGATGCTGATCGCAGCCTGGACGGCGCCAATGGCCCGTCTGGCTGCGTTCGTAGTGCTCCTGCGCTTGATGATTGGAGCTATTGCGATGGTATCGCGGGTCTTGATGATAAAAGCCGCCAGGAGGCGATTGCAGCAGCTGATCGTATGTCAAAGCAGGTCTATCTGATGCTACGCGAGGCGGAGATTGTTCGTAATGTCTAGGAACATGCTGTGGTGCCATGGGCGACTCGTGATAAGGTTGCAAAGGCGCGTGTGAGAAACCTGGACTGTATGCGAAAGGTAGCTCTTCTCTAGGCGATCGTGAGATGACATGTTGCGCGTCATGGTCGTAAAGGTCTGGTCGAGCAGTCTGCATCGAGGTGTAGCTGCTCATCCCCGGTGAAACAGAGTAACGCCCGTTGGCATCGACAAGCGAGCTTCGGCGCTGATCGAGCGAGGAGGCGTAGCGCGTGCTCATGGGCGGAGGGACATTGACAGAGAACGTCGGTAGGGAAGTCGCGTGATGCGGTTCGTGACGATGCTCGGAGACATACACTCCTTGCAGAGATGCCTGGGCAGAAAGATTGCTTTTGCTGACAGTGCCAGGCATGCCTCGCGCTGATAGCGCGGCGTCGGGCAGTTCAGACGAGCCGGGTGACGAATTTCGCTGAGATGGGTATACTGCACGATTTGCAAGGGGCTGCGATGGCACATGGGCCAACTGTACCAATGATGAGACTTGTAAAGCGTGTAAGAATGCTGAGCTAACCTGCTCTGCCGATCTGGGACTCCGAGCAGGTGTAGAAACGCTGCGTTCTCGAGTGGCCGCTGCAGCAGATTGACTAGCTTTGCGCGCTTTGGGACCACGACCGAGTACTTTGCCGTTCGGACCGCATCGCAAGAAGGGCTCGTCTGACGAACCCTCTTCTTGTGAATCGCTACCGGTTGATGCGGTTTTGCGCTTCGTTGCAGGCTTGCGGATGCGGATGTGAATCCCTTGCTCAGCAAAGGCTTTCGAAAGCTCGGTCGATCCTTCCATGCCGGGGAAGCGCTGCCGAAAGCCATGCTCAGCATATTGCCCATGATGACCAGAGATGTGGCAAACCTTTGCAGAATAGACCACAAACGAATTAGTCCAGATGCTTTTGCAGTGATGTACCTCGCTCCTGCAGAGCGTCTTGTCAGTGGACGACAAGCCGACGCAGTGTCGCTACTGACCCGACAATCTCATACATGCTCATCTTGAAGCGGAATGTGCCTTCGACTCGGATGTTGATGTCGGGAAAGACGAAATAGACCGAGTCGTGCGGATTGGACGTTCCATCTCGCATATGGTAGAGCGAAGAGACGACGGTGCCGGTCACGTAGCGCGTCTTGTTCTCCGGATTGAGTACGTAGAGTTCCTGATCCGAGCCGGCAAAGCAAAGAGAAGCAAAGCAGAAGAAGTAGGGACTGTGGCGATCCAGCTCAGCTCAAGCTGGTGACGTGATGAGCAGGAGTGAGCAGACCTCTGGGTGAGTGAAGCCGCTTGGTGACGGCGCGTGCCTGCTACCGTTGGGCTGGTAACATCCTGACCGGTGCTGTCCTCGATACGCAACTGGATGATGGGCGGAGGATCCAATGGGCGCCGGTCTGCCTTCTCACCGGTGCCACACATGCGCGCTTGCTTCGGCTGCTGAGTGACCTCGAGATGGTATTGTCTGCGCGCAAGATCGTCATGAGCATCGTGAATGCGGTCCACGCTCGTGAGCGTTTGCAGGGGGAAGTGCTGCTTGGCTGGGGAGCAAAGAGGGACACGGGGCAGAAGAGAACCACGAAGCCGGAGACTTACACTCGTTGGCGGTCACTTCTGACTTGGCGAATGAGGCGATGACCATGTTCGTGATGAGGCGCTTCGAGCGGACTCGGCGGCAGGGGAGCAGGTACGATAGGCGCGAACATCGACATCTCCGAGGGCACTCAGCGGGTCACTGAACCAGCAGTTGACTGTCTTCTCGAGCCAGAATGCCTGTCAGAGCAGGCAGACAGGCACAAGCTGGAGAGAGCGAGAATGTCGATTCTGCCTTATAGATTGTCGATGTCGGCCAGACGAGAGTGACGATCTGACTGAACTCACTCGGGAGCTCCCGTGTGTGCTCATCAACTGGTCTCAATAGAGGGGCGAGCGCAGTCTTGTCTGTTCCACTGGGCCTATGAATTCTCCAAGCTTTGTCTCCGCGCCAAAACTCGCGTGAGGCCGGTCGAAAAAGGACTCTACAGCTCGAACGTTAGTGAATCGCCCTTATTGATTGGATGTTTTCGGCTCCATGAAGCTTGGCCGATCGTCAGGGTACTCACTGGTTCTCGACCGTCTGTTGTCCCATGCGACAAAGACGATCGTGTCACGTCCGAGCATGTCAGACCCGGACAACTGGGTGACCTCACTAATGTCGGGAATCCGGACGCAGGATCACTGACTGATCATTCTGGCCTACACGATATCGTTCAGTGGCATTCCAGGCAGTATATGCATCTGTGGCTAGATCCTCACTACTGAGCCACTGTCGAGTCTCACTCGAGATCTTGAGCTGCGTGGGCGCCCTGTGTGGCCTAGTGTGCAATAGACAGGTGGCTGATGCCTCTTTCTTGTGAGCGTACATGTGAGGGGCTACGAGACCGTACACATGCACAGAGCTCGCATCCATCTGGCCTGAAGCTCTGGTTGTAGCCCCAAACAGCGACTGCTTCCGAAGAGCTTGAGCGCTGGTGCTTGAGCTTGCGTCCAGAAGGGTGCGTCGATAATCGATACGTGCGCCAATGCATAAATTTTGCGCGAAGGTAAGCACGCTACGTGATCATTAAAGATGAGTCGAGGCGGCTTCAGAGGACGAGGGAGCGACAGAGGCTTCAGCAGAGGCGGTAGAGGTGGCTTCCGAGGTGGCCGTGGCGGAGGTGCAGGCGGTGGCTACGATCTTGGACCGCCAGCAGAAGTGATAGGTCCGTTGATTGCTTTCGGCATGGAGTGAAATGCTCAGGTATGACAAGGATAGAGATGGGCACAGCTATGCATGCCGTCGAAGGAGAGCTCCTTTGCGCATCGACTAACACGACTAAAGTGAGACTCTGCCTCACGAACACGAGCGCGTGCTTGACGCAAAAGAGCAGGTTCCTTACTTCAATGCACCCATCTATCTCGAGAACAAGTCGTCTATAGGCAAGGTCGATGAGATACTGGGACCGATCAACGAAGTCTTCTTCACGATCAAGATGGCCGAAGGCATGATTGCAACCTCGTTCAAGCAAGGCGACAAAGTCTTCATTGGAGGCGACAAGCTACTACCTATAGACAGATTTGTCCCTAAGCCCAAGCCCCCGCCAGGCACGAAAAGTTTGTTCTCTGTGTCGTCTGATCGAGCTATGCTGACGAGCAGTTGTGCAGCGAAATCACGAGGAGGTCGAGGAGGTCCTGCAGCCGGCGGACGCGGCAGAGGGCGAGGTGCGCCGAGAGGACGAGGCTTTGCGCCGAGAGGGGGCGCCAGTCGAGGATTTGCACCAAGAGGAGGCGCGGGCGGTCGAGGTGGCTTCGCAACCCGAGGTGCGCCGAGAGGAAGAGGCGGATTCAGAGGCGCGCCCAGAGGTCGTGGATATTGACCTGATTGCATGTGGTGTATTGTTTGAGGTTGTCAATAGCCGGCAGCATGGCTCGGCAAGCAGACAAGCATCTGTGAGCCAGCAGCAATCGCCAGTATATCGTCATGTGTGAACCAAGCGAGATCGTGCACAGTCGCCCGCCGAGGCAGACCGATCTCGAAAGGTCGCTGCGGATAGGCGCTATCGATGATACGGATAGGCGCACTCGAGGGGTTTGATGCGCTCGTAGCAATCGCAAACCAATCCGAACTGGACCATCGAAAGATGTCGCCTGACTCTGTAAAAGCACTGACAGTCTGGAGCGGTCTTCCGTTGCAATCGTTGGCGAGGTCCCAGAAGATGCATCTGTCGCCTATTAGGGCACCAAAGCTGCCGTTCGCGTCAGTGGAGCCTTGGACAGCAAGCTCGCAACGCACGCGGTGACGGGCGATATTTTCCAGTCCGCAGCTCCACGCTTGCTAGACATGCCTTGGCGATAGTCACTTGCTGATCGAGGATCGGTGAGTGTCATCAGAGTCGGTCGATTTGGTGCGGTCCAGGCGATGAGGCGCATGGAGCCCGTGACATCAAACGCCATGAGCGTGCCGAATTGCGCGGGATGGAAAGCCACAGATAGGACACCGTGCGGCAACGTAATCTATATAACAATGAACAGAGGAGGTTCGCAGCGCGTGTGTACGCACTGTTGAGCAAGTGGGTCGTCTGACGTTGTTCGATGCTGCTGTTGAGACGTCGCTGATCTCATCGTCGAGCGGATCGGCAGTCGAGTCTAGGTTCCAGATGAGAATAGCTCCATCGTCTGAAGCTGTTGCCGCGACACCCTCGTAGCCTTTGCCGCGGCAAAAAGACACGCTTGTTATCTGACCACGATGTGACGAACGGCCGCGCGCGACAAGCAGGCTTTCGCAGCCAGAAGCTGTCTCGTCCAAGTGTATGGTGCCGCTGAGCTGCCACAGCTCCCGTTTGGCTGTCGCAACGAGAAGCCTACGTATTATAAGCGTGTGTCCGCACCTTGCATGTGCGACTCACTCGACATAGACTGCAGTCGACGTGCCTTCACGCGAGAGCTCACGAGTCCTCGCGGACCAGTCGAGTGCAGTGACGGTGACATCGTTGCCCAGGAAAAATGTATGAGCCTGCTTGATATCGTATGTGGCCGTTGCAATCCAGACGAGCTCGACGGAGGAATCCGTGCCAAGTGCAACGAGCTGCAAGCCGCCAATGTCTACAGGCGCGATGACGAGCTTTCTGATGGTTTCGCCAGATTGCGCCGCATATTGCGCAACAAAGCTCATCACTGTAGGTTCGCTCGCTTACGGCTCCTCCAGGGCTGCAGCTCTCCGCAAAGGTCAGAAGCGATGACGACGGAGAGAGACGAAACCGTAAGACTGGCAAGTCAAGTCAAGTCAAGTCAGTCTTTGGCACGCGCCGCGATTCGATTGAACAAGCCCTCGATTGAACTGCCAATTCATTCCACAAAGTGCTCGGTTTCTCCTCCACTCATCGACAAAGCTCAACTCCCGCACTCTCATTGTATCGAGAAAGCCAACAATCTCGATCTAGCCGTCGTCGGCGTGTCTTGCGCAGGGACATTGCGAGCCGATAGCGTGCAAGCTCGTGACGGGCGGTTTTGCACAAATTCGGCGGCGTCAAGCTTTCATATGTGCCGCTTCAATAGCTCTCAGGGGGGCTACGTGAATGCGCTTCGCGTTCAAGCTATACGCCATAATGTCGCTGCACGATTTGCTCCTCTCCCTCAGAGAGCGATAGCAACGCACCGTTCAGCATGACAGACTGGTTTACGCTAGATCTGCCTCAGATGCCCATGCACAACATCATCGCCACCACCAGTCCACAGATCATACCGAGCTGGGCGCCCACCATGCAAGGCAGAATGCCCCTCGCGCCCTTGAGGCAGCAAGATGGCAATGCTCGACAAACGAGCGGCTTCATTGACCTCAAGAGTCTCGCTGCACCGCTCGAGCTACGGACAAGCTCGAAAGATTCAATCGCGACCTCTCAGGAAGACAGCGACGAAGATGACGATGAAGAGTCAATGGAGCGTGCTGCCGATTAGTCAGTCGCGCCTGTTTGCGTCACCCCACGCAAGTTGACGGAGGACTTCTGACAGTACGTATGAACTCGTTGTCGTGCAAAACGCCATTAGAGGACGAATGGCGGGTGAGTCATCAGACTGTCTCGCCAACCGTCGCCCGTGCTGACATGCAATGCAGGTTTCGGCATTAAGGTCATCACGTGTCATCATCTGCACGACCTCGAGACTGACTCTGACCTGATAGGATCGTCGACCGCTCTCACCGCCCATCATTGCACAGCTTATTGTACGCGACGGCCAAGGACAGCTTGTCGATCCGAGGCCAGCCATTCACGTATTGCCTGTAAATTCACGTGCTCACGCGTCGGTGGCAGCTCCATGGATCTCTCCTTCCTCATCGTCTCTGTTGACCTTTGGTCAGGCGACGGATCTCGTGACGAGAACCTCGTGCTCCACCCTTCATACAGTCCAACGCTGGTCGTTCCGACGACACCGACACATTATCAGCCTTCCTCGCCGGGCTCGTCCTTCACAGACATTTGGCCCCCCTCGCCCCGTCACAGTGGACCCAGTCAGGCTTCACCTCATCAGCTCGCGACAGATGGCGTCATGACCAGCTACTTTCACCGCACTCCCTCCCCCGTCAGTCCTTTGTACATCACGGTCAATATGAGCTCACGTCGGATGCAGGTCATCCGGCCCGCAGAGCTGCTGCCATTCGAGCGCGGGCCGGGCGAAGTCGTCTCCATTCGCAACCTAATGGGCTCTCTCCAAGCCAATGCCAACCTGCTCAAAGATCTCTCAGACCGCAACGGCATCTTCTTCGCCTTTCCTGACTTGTCAATCCGCGCAGAGGGAACCTACCGAGTCAGGATGATCCTCATGTCGCTCGGACAGAGGGGACAGCGACACTTATTCCCCCAACCGCTGCTCGCCCAGACTTTCACAGACCCGTTCAGTGTTTTCCCACCGAAACGGTTCAGAGGGATGCTTGATCCTACAGAGCTGTCCGAGAGCTTCGCAAAGCAGGGAGTAAAGCTTGCCAATCGTCGTGCACCTGGTAACGGCAAGCGACCCAGACTGTGATGTGTATCTGCTGTTTTGCTCGGGGCATTGCAAGTGACGTGGCAATAACGCGGTGACGTCGTGCGTAGTCCTCAGTCGCGTGCCCCACAGAAAACCAGATAATTGCCGGCCACTTTGCTGCTGAGCGCTGAGCTTCTGCCAGGATGTCAGGACCCAAATTCACGCTTCATCATCTCGAGAAGGTCCGTCAGCTCTGCAGCGAGTCTTTCGCTGCTCACGGCCGATTGCTACGGTAGTCTCGCTCGACACGCATCATCTGGCTCCTCGAAGAGCTCGGCCTAGATTATGAGCTCACAAAGTATAAGCGCACAAGTGACATGCTTGCTCCCCCAGAGCTCGCCAAGATCCATCCTCTCGGCAAGGTCAGCAATGCGTTGTTCATGCATTGACAATATTGAATTGCACGGCTGCAGGCACCCGTCGTGACTGTCACCGAGAACGGAAAGACAGAGACACTGGCAGAATCAGGAGGTTAGCTCGCCGACTTCTGCAGCTAGTGATTTCGGAGCTGACCTTTGCTGCCCGCAGCCATCATTGAATACATCATTGCACGCTACGGCAAGGGCAAGCTCGCTCCCAAAGTCGAGGACTCACTCTACAAAGACTATCTTTTCTGGCTTCACTATACCGAGGTCAGCACTCGTCTCCATCCCTACGCAGACCCTGACTGATCTTCTCTGTAGGGCTCGGTCATGTCGCTGATCATGATGAATCTCGTCTTTGGTCAGCTGCCGTATCAGGGACCTTTCCTAGCGCGTCCCATCCTCCACGTCGTCACCGCCGGCGCACGGCAACAATTCCTCGTGAGTCATTGCACGTTCGGCGTCAATCGGGCTCACACAGTTTACATGCAGAATCCCGGTCTGAAGAACCACTTCAAGTTCATCGATGCCGAACTTGAAAAGACAGGCGGCAAGTTCCTCGTAGGCAATTCATTGACGGGCGCGGATATCAACTTTTCGTTTGTCGTCGAATCCGTTGCTGCTATGGGTTGGATCAACAACTACCCCAACATCAAGACCTACTATGCATCTATCAAGGCACATCCCGCTTACAAGATTGCTGAAGAGAAGGGAGAGTCAGTGTTTCTCTCGAGCAAACCTGCTTCGGCTGACAATACAGCAGCCCTGTGGATCTCTCCATGTTTGCAAAGTAGTCAGATCAACGACAACAACAGCACAAGATACCCATTTCACAGTTTCCAAATCTGTAGACTGCTTGCAAGCTTCGCTTCTGCTTCTGACTCGTTCTCGCTCTCGCTATCGTCATCGCTGCAAAGTGAGTCGCTGAAGTGCCTCTCCCCTGTTGTGATGAGTGCAAGCGGCAGGTACGGATGGAAATGAGCCGATCCGATGGCCTCTGTGCTGCGTGTGAGCTCCGTTTCTACTTCTAGTGAAATACGATGTACCTCGAGAAGCCTCAAATCCATACACTGCCTCTTGCGTGGTCACTTCATGTACAGAGACATGGCCATCCGCATCACCCAACATCATTCGTGGCTCTCGTTTGGACACGTCCAAGCCCAAACGCTGGTTTGTCTTGCCGTTGCGGCTAAGTACTCGTGTAGTCGTCCCTTCGTCAATCGGGTGGCTCGGGTTCCTGATATCCCACAGGAGCACGAGATCGCATTGTCTTGCAGTCGAGACGAGCAGGTTGGGATCGAGTACGCTGAAAGAGAGTGATGTGATACCCGTGCCGCCGTATTGGTGTGCTTGTGATCTCTGTGCTTTGGCTAAGCGCGGCGGTAGTGTGAGGCAGAGCTTTGAGGTTGTAAGATCGTAGATGCCCGCTTGGGCAAGACTGCGATGGATCGGTCCCAGAGTGCCCACTGCTAGCAACTCGGGGTTGTGAGGTGAGAATGCGAGCGCAGACACCAATCCTGCCGGTCAGCTTGTCAGTGTCTGGCTTCTTGTGCGATCAATGGACCAACCCGATGGCCCTTTGAATGTGCCTGAGTCTGGAGCTAGATCGAGATAGTCGAGTGGCTCATCGCCTGGCCGCGCAATGTCGATGACAGCCACAGAGGACTCCAGACCAGCGTAGAGCCTATCGCGTCAAACTCAGCGTTCAGTGCGCATCAGTCATAGTGGGTCACGCGCATAGTTCCATCGGGTGAGAAAGCCAATGACTGTGCAGCGCAGTAGCGTTCTCTATGATCGACGAGCGGGTAAGAAGCTCTGATCTTGGTCGAAGGGGCATCGTTCAATCTGATAGGTTCGTCCCGTACACTTGTAGCATAGCAAAACGTGTCCGGTCTCGTTGCGCTGGCGTAGGGATACCATGCATAGCTCAGAAGTGCAGCGGGAAAGCTCCGAGTGGTATGAGGCGTCAACTCCTCGACTGACGCCGGTTCAGAGTACAGAGAGGCGGGTAGGGCAAAGAGGGAGAGACGACGTCGTTCTGATGCCGCGAGAAAGCTCGTGCCGTCGGGACACCACTCTGCGCTGCGCCAGAACTCGGCTGCATCGCCTCTTGGACCATCGTCGGCCACGAGTCGGGCCATTGACTGGCTCAGTGGGGGCGAGCGCTGACCATCTTGGCGCTTGACGTCGACCAAACGCGGTTCCTAGCAATTCTGGGCCGGCTCTCGTCGACGATGCCTGCTTGACTGACCGACACAGGCCAGCAAGTCTGGAATAGTCAGCATGACAGGCCTGGGTCTATCGCCGACAGCACTCGGCAAGCAACGGCAGACCGAACAAGAGTCTACCATCGACACCAATGACAGTGCCAGCGATGGCGACAGTGCGGACGAGTGCTGTGCGATCTGTCTCAGCAGCATAGAGAACAGGACTGTCATCGTCCAGTGCCTGCACGATGACTTTTGCTTTGCCTGCCTATCGACATGGTGCCAGCAATCTCACAAAGTCAGCCTGATGCACTCACTCGCTCACTTCTTGCCACTCTTGCTCATGCTGTCGAGGAACAGTGCCCCCTGTGTGTTGCGCCCATAGAACACCTGATCCATTCCATACGCAGCGATCATGACTATCAGAAACACTACCTTTTGCCGCTCTTGCCTGCCACAGAGCAGGATACGAGCTTGACGCGCTCGACGGATCTGAGAGCACAGAGCAGGCGACAAGCCCGTTCGACTGGTCGTTGTGTGCATTGGGGTCGAAGACGACCTGCTACAGACGAACCGGATCCCGAGATCGCGCTCGAAAGGCGACGGTACATCTACAGGCACAGTCTTTACGCAAAAGTGAGTACTGTGTCATCTCGTTCCGACGATGACTCATGCAGACTCATGGCCAGCACGTAGCATGCAATCGCTTCACTCGACACAAACCCTTCAGTCCAACGGTCTACGCAGCTACACCGCTCCTGCAAAGAAAGGTAGCGGCATTCACACGGCGCGAGCTAGCCGTCTTTGCGAATCTCGACATCGGATGGCTCGTTCACTACATCGATTTGCTGCTCAAGAAGCTCGACGCTAGACAGGAAGCGGCCATCAAGCTCATTGGCGAGTTCATCGGCAAGAGAGCTGCTGAACATTTCGTGCACGAGCTGCTCGCGTTTGCCCAGTCTCCCTACACCACACTGCCCGCCTGGGACAGAGTCGTGCAGTATGATCGGCCCCGGACGCCCTCGAGATGATGCTCTTGTTGCTTGTTGTCTCATTCTCGTTGCCACTTCATTAGCTTTGTTCGGTGTCGCGCTCTATCTATTTTATCGCGCCGACTTGATCGATTGATTGCCCGAACGAAGATGAGCTTGGACACGGAGCCAGTCATCGGCGCTTCTCAAGGTCTGAACACGGTGCCAATGCGCTTTCAAGCTGATTCGAGGCCCGGCTCGTTCAGCGGTGACACCAAATACAAGTGATGATGTATTCGTCTATCGACCAGGTGAGGCTTGCTTTGCTCTTTGCTAGAGTTTTACGAAAGCGCCAAGCCCAGAGCACGATGATATACTCTTCTCGGCGGCAAGACAAGCTACTACCAGGTTCGCTCGGATTGCCGGGGCACTGTCATGGCTGAAGTCGGGAGGAAAGCGCCAATTGGGATCTGCTCAGGAACATCATCAAGTACAAGCTCGAGCGGATCATCCGAGACTTCAGCTCGAATCCGGATGCGCTCTTCAACACAGCTTCCAATCCGCCGTTCGCGATGGACGCCAGTGAGATTGATGAGCACAAGCAGCGCATCTTTGCCCTCCTTGACGCTTCACAAGGGTATGGCCCCTCTCTCTAGCGCGCCCTACATGCCGATCTCATACACGAATGACAGACCGCCGTTCACCCTGCAAAGGTTATGTGAACTCGTTCTTGAGCCAAGGAAGGGTTACACCAAACTGCCGAAATACTTACGCTCGATTACAAAGACCGTACTGGTCAGCTTGCCCGCGTCTGACTTCCCGCCGGACACGTATACCTACGATGTGACATCACTCTCAGGAGGCATTTCCAACGATCCTACTGAACCGGCCAGTGTGGGATCATTGGCGGCCATCATGCCGCGATCGACTCACCCCAGTCCTGCTTCGGCACCACTGCTCTCGCCTATTCCCTTCTTGCAGAATCGGACGAATGGTCACGTCGCAACAGATGACGATGACCTGGCTAGTGATTTCAGGCTAGATGATTCGCGTTCGTCGCCCGAGAGGGAGAGAGTGCGAGCGACACCCGCTCCGACAGATATGTCATCGTTAGAAGAAGCACCACCTACTGCTGCACTTGCAGATGTCTCGTTACCCCGAGGTGGCAGACCTGCACCGCTCATGTCTTCCATACCCGCAAGCGCAAACGAGGCAATGCAGACGGTCAATACGCACAATCAATCAGTCTCATCTGCCTTGCCCGTCGATATTATACCGAGCAAACCTGCTGAGGCAGCCAGGAGTCCCGCTCTGAGTACTGTCGCACTGCCACCTGATGATCCGGAGCCAAGGGATATAGCGCAAGCAACCGCTGGCAAAGTTGACGAAATGGACAGTCTGATGACGGATGCTGCTTCGACGAGCACACTACCTACCGCTTCATCGCCGGAGAAGACAACCGCTGAGAGCCTCGAGCCCGGTCTGAAGAGATTGGACCAAGACTTCGACGCAGACAAGGCAGCAGCAGATCGACTTGCTCTCATCACAGATACCAATTCTGCCACCAATGCCAAGCACAGCTCACCATGAGCTTCAAGGGACACGCTGACTGTACTGTTGTAGCATTCAAATCTGATGCCTCTAGATGAACAAAGCCATATACTTCTACAATCTCGAAAGACAACTGAAAAGGCTAGAATGTCCATTGCTGTTCTGATTTGCGCGCAAGAGAGTGAATGTCCATGCTGCGGAGGATCGCCTGCCTGCAAAAGTTGTGTAGCTCTCGGTCATGAGCTGAGGGGTGTATCAAAGTCTATCGAGCCGGACCTGCGCCCGGTGGTAGGGAGGGCGAGATCGGCTCGTTGTAGGATGCGCCGCGAAGGTGCTGATTGCTAGAGCTCCGTCTTTGTCGTTGGACGACACGTATGTCACCAGATTCAGACGGTGTCGGGCCATCGTCGACGAGCGAGACGGGCGCGAAACGGCTGGAGATCGATTCGCGTAGGCCGCCAGCCTGTGCAGGCTGATCAGTCATTGGCCGGCTAGCGTCTTGTGATTCGCTGCGCAGATGAGCAGCATAAGGGTTATTGCTGACTGATTCGAATGCCATCGATCCCATGGTAGGACTGACGACAGGCGAGACGTGATGATCTAGGATATGTTCGCGCTCCACATCGTCGCTATCGTAATTATCGGAAGGATGACGAGGGTACTCTTCTTGCGTTCTCGCAGCGGAGGGCGGCGCGCCAGTGAACCGCCTGACGACGCCTGGCAAATCTGGCGTTGACGCTTGATCACGCGAAGAGACGTCCCAGCTCCGCGATGAATGATCGTCAAATGGAGGATCGTATAGGCCAGCCGAACCTGCTTGCGAAGCTAGCGGCGCGGGTAGCTCGAGAACAGCGACGCTCTCGGGCCGACGGACAGGCATGGCTCGAGGCGACGAGTCGTAGTCTTGGTAGCCTGGCACCTGCTGGGGCGAGAAGAGAGGCCGACTGATCTCGTTGTATTGGATCTGACCGCCTTTAGTATAGTTCTCTGGACCAACAGCTGGCGCGGCATTGGGCATCGTATCGGCAGAAGATACGATGCTGTGTCGATCATTGGGCAAGCGTTTAGGAGAGGCCGACCTGTACTCATAGATTGACTCGCGAGACTGTGTGCCAGATCGGAAGCGACGATCTCGCTCCCATTCCGTCCACCGCTTCATAGTGATCATGGTCGAGTCAAAGACACCTTCCTTGTCGCCGTGATTGCCTTTGTCTGCACCGACGCCTATGATCTTGCGTGTCTCGCCCCAAGAGCTGCACAAGGGGAAATGAGTCTGATTTGCATGAGGCTGTGGCCTGTACTCACAAGTCGTTCATATTCCAGTATGCGTATGTCGGCAAAACAAAGTTCCAGATCGGCAGCGAGAATAGATAGATCAGCTGATCGGGCGGTTAGCGTGAGTCAATTATCAGCGGGGGCGACTTACCATCCAGCCAAGGTAAGTCACACGGCGAGATGTCACGACGATGAGCAGGCCCGGCAAGCCGAGAATGATGCCAAGCAAGATGAGTGGAATGATGGGCTTTGGCTTTGTCGGCAAAGCAGTCTTGACCAGCAAGAAGATCGTGAATGCGATGGCTGCCGGCAGGACCATTGTTCCAGCAAGCTCCATAAAGACGACGAACTGCATGGAGAAGCAGAAGGTGCCACAGAGATCGCGTACGAGCAGGAGTTCGAAGAGATTGTGGATGGTAGAGTTGATCCATCGGCGACGCTGCGACAGCAGAACGCGGAAGGTGTCTGGTACGACCGTCTTGCAGACGGCTTGAGGGCAGAACATCATCTTGCGCTTCGGGAATGTTTTGAGCATGAGTGTCGTCAGGTATCGATCCTCTCCCAGCAACAGGAGATTCTTCTTATGTAGAGTATCGACGACATTCTCGGAATAGTGCTCGACGATGTCCGGATTGGCAAGAATAGGCACCCAATAGCCGTCTGCACCCTTGGGTGCTTTGATGCGATACATGCTGAAACAGCCCGGCAAGCATGTCACACCGCCGAACATAGACTCGAACGCCTTTGTCAGATGATGCGAGATGTAGTACTCAAACACTGTTATGAGAGATCAGTCTCTTATTGAGATGGTCAGTCGAAGAACTGACCTTGAATAGCAGTGACCCAAGTATCACCCTTGTTCGCAATCTTGGTCTCACCGCATAGACCCATGATCTCTGGATCGTGCACCATGCAAGCCGTCATTCGAGTCAGAGAATCCGGGAAGACCTTGGTGTCGGCATCGACCATGAGAGTGACTTCGTATTGATCTGGACTGACGCCAGTGCATCGCCAGATCGAATTAAAGAACTCGTACTCGAAAGGCGTCATGCGCTCGTCAAACATGACCTTTTGCAAAAATGCCATCAGAACCATTTGAGAATCACGCTTGCCGCGATTGCCCGGTTTTGCATCATTTTGCTCGAGCTCGTTGCCCGTCTTGGCGACCAAAACCATCGGTACGCGCTGCTGCTTCGACGTCTCGACTGTATCATCGTCATAGTCGTAGAAGCCAGCGTAGACCTTTGCATAATTGTGACGCTTATGCCCGTCTGCAATGGCGACGTACGAATGCGCTTCGACGTCTTGCCGAGGCACGACGAGATCGCGCATCATGGAAAGCACAATATCAGGCGTTGTGAGCTTGTTGCCGGATCCTTTGACGAGACCATCGGCAATGACGAGGATGACCTTGTGCGAGTTGGGATAGTCGGTAGTCGCAAGAGAGTCCAAAGTCGTACGCAGACCTTCGACAGATTCCGAGTAGGCTGTGACAAGACAGATAGCATGCGCAAGGGGGAAGTTGAATGGCATATAGTCCTTTGGCGGCTGTGGCACGACCCCGTAGAGCGGGAAAGGACACGAGCCCATGATGCCCTCTGCGCTGAGCGATGAGCGACGTGATTGGCCATAGCTGTCTTTGCTGTAAAATCCGAGACTCTGGGAGCTCCTCGAGCCCTTAATGGGTGAGCTTGGCGGCGACGAGCGCAAGCCAGAAGCGAATTTTGCCTTGCTGTTATTGCCCGGCAAGCCATAGACGGACGCAGTCTGCGCCATCGAACGGCGAGGATCACTCGAAGGCGTGAAATCTCTGTTCTGCTTTGGCGGTGCTTGCACGGCCGAGGAGAAACGACTCTTTGTAGGCAGCATACTCTTTCGTGCTTGCTTTGCAGACTTGGGAACATTAGGACGGTAGCGCGCAGGAGCGGGGCGATAGATGTCGTCCGTCCATTGCTCGATAGCAGCGGCACGAGTGCGCCTTTGCTCGAGTGATTCGTTGCGGAACGCACCGAGTCGCCAAGACAAGAACCAGCCAAAGATAACGGCCATTGCGAACCTGATGGTAACGACGCCGACGATGAAGACAAGCGAGACATAAAGCACGACGTCTGCCGCCATACATCCAATCGTCTTAGTATCGACGACGCCGACTTTGATTGTATCGATGAGACAGTTGATGAGATCGCGCTGCGAGTCCCTGAAAATCTGCATCGTGATATCTCGCCCCGAATAGCTGGTATTGCCGTTTGCCAGCGAGTCATAGAAAGTCGGATAGTCGACTTGGGAACGATCCAGCCATTTGATGAGGTCAAAATCGAGGACATGCTCTTGGTAGACGCCCAGATTGCGCGTATCGTTCTTGATGTCATCCCACGTGTAATAGACTGGGCCTTGACGTTGCATGCCGATGACTTCTTGCGTCGTCGTCTGCTCGAAGAGCGTGCGAGCATCCGAAGCGGTGTGACAGAGTGTACCGGTGGCGTAGCCTGTCTTGTTAGGCATACTGCTTCCGAGATACTGATCGTAGATATTGCAAGGGAAGTACCAGCCCATGTTGCCCTCGGCATCGACAGGAATGCCAGTGCCAGCTGCTGGGGTGATGATGCCTTTGCACTTTTGGTTGACGTTCTGGAACAGGAAAGAGCCATCCTTGGATCCTGCATTGAAATTTGAATAGAGCGGGTTGTTGCCGATACCACCTGCGATGCCTGCTGCAGCGGGGTGGTCAAATTTGTCCATCGAGTAATCATATCCGTGGTAGATCATTGAGCCGCCCTGAACGGTGCCAGCACGGTATCGTAGAGGCTGTTTGCCACAGACGCTCTGCGTAAAGCCGAACGTCAGGAAACCGACGCCGGCCATGAGAGCGAAGATGATGCCGAGCAGACCGATCTTCTCTCGCCATGCGCGCTGTCTATCCCTTGTGCGCAGTCCGCATCCGGAGAGCAGAAATCCCGGACAGCAGCAGGTGATGATGTTGCAATATATCATCCACGGTCCGAGCGGAGCCTTGCCGTTCTTGCCCTTCTCTTCCGGAATTCGTTGGCGCCTGCGATCGGCTAAGATATCTGCCTTTGACGCCGAGCCAGTGCGAGTGGGACCGCGCTTGAGAAAGTTGAGACCGGATTCGTTTGCCATGCCTTCCTCTCGCGCAAGGATCGATCGTCCACGACGTAGACCTTCGACAGTAGCTGCTGCTGCAGATCTGACAGGATTCGATCGGACTGCATAGTTGGGTGCTCCAGGTCTGACATTGCCTGACATGCTGACGGTCTGCTTAGGCTGCGTAGGTGCAGTATTGGGATGATTGCCAGTTGTAGAATAGCCGACACGACCGGTGCCATCAGCCTGCATCGCCGCCGCATGATTGCGGTAGTTATAGAGTCGATGACCTGGGTCAATCTTTTCACGATCAGGTCTTACGAGTGATTTCTTCCTCCTGACACCGTCGTTATTGGCACTGTACGCATTGCCAGACTGCATGGCAGTAGGGGTAAAGCGGGCACCTGCCAGACCTTTCGCGCCCGCCGGTCGCACGTTATCATCCGTGAATTGGGGATGGAGATTCGGTCTCGATTCGCCTCTGTAAGATTGCTGTGGTCCGGATGCAGTGAGGATCGGCAAAGTGGGCAGAGCAGATCTGACATCGTTATTGTGCATAAAGGGCGATTTGCTCTGTATGCTCGAGCTCGAGTCGCTATGGAGAGGGACCCCGCGGCTCGCGCTGTTCGCCAGAGTGGATGAAGACATCTTGTCATCTTCATTGGACGAATTGCTTGACTGCTGTGAGCCGTATGGGTTGAGATCTGCCGAGCTCGGTCTTTGACGCTCTGGCCGGTCTGGCGCGCCTGCGAAGAAAGGCGTGTTGGCAGGTTGTGCCTGACGAGCAGGCCTGCCCCGCTGTCCGTCGGAGGCTCCGTTTCCGGTCCAGTTGTAGGAGCTCATCTTATTCAGCTGGCAATCTTGCCTACTGTCTTTGCATCCTGCCCATGCCGCGCGTCAGTCCATCTGCTTGTGAGATCGTGGTAACGGGGGAGATGTAGGTCAGGTGACGATGATACAGAGGGAGGAGAAGCATGGACGAGTTTCAGAGCGGTCACGTAGGCAGCACATACCCTTTGTTTCGGTGTATCTGAAGAACGTGAAATGTCGCAAATTCTTCCAAGTGCGCGAACGGTCGCCCGATTGTTGCAAAGCTTGGTCGCGAGTGTTGCCCAGTTCTACGAGGCTCAAACGACAGAGTGCAAGTCGAACCGTATCTGGTCGGTCTGCCAAAGCAAACTAGGAGGATCAGACTCGGGCCTCGACCCAAAGGAACGAGATTGGGCTCACTTATTCGTCCGTGCGCAGGAATATGGCAACGCACTTGCTGCGGCGCTCGACCAAGCAATGAAAAAGTACGACTCGAAAGCCGGCCAACGTTGGTGGAGCCAGCAGAGACAAAGATGAGCTGCTCAAATTTCTCCGCCAGGCACGGCTTTGCAGCGAGCTTAGCCGGGCGAGCAGAAGGTGTGATTCCTCGGTGAAGTCACCTTGAGATCGTATCCACCGACCAGGCGAACTGCGAAGATGAGTGGAAAAGCCGTCGGCCCCAGTCGATCGAAGGAGAGGTGAGGCGCAACAAGGGCGATGCAAGTGATAAAACTGCCTCGTTTGCGGCAAACCGGAGGCGTCCGCGTCTGTGATGATTCGAGCACGAAGCAGTGTATCGCCAAATCCGAGGACAGGATCTACCTTCTCCCTGCCTGGCTACCACACAGGACTCGAGCTAGGCGGGTTTTCACTCGGCGGCCGATGTCGATCTCGTCGCGTGGGTTGTCTCGCGTCAACATCCCAGATACACTTGAATCGACCTCCTACATTTAGCAAGCGGGCAGGGACAAATCCTGCGCCCATGGCTGAGAACGAGCTGCCTGCTTTGGTCGCTTTTGATCTGGACTATACGCTCTGGGACTTGTGGGTGGACACACACGTTTCACCGCCTCTCAGACGACGCGGCAATGAGCTCAATAAGATCTACGATAGGCACGCTGCGTTACATCCATAATGTGACCTCGTCTCATGCCTGGGGCGCAGGTCAAACCGACCGCTTTCATTCTACGACCATGTTCCTGCGCTGCTCACTCAGCTGAGAGACTCGAAGATTCATGTTGCAGCATGTTCGAGGACATCTGCGCCTACAGTGTGAGAGATCTATTTGGATTGCCCTGCCTGATGCTAAGGTGCGCAGCAGATAGTGCACGTCAAGCGTTGACGCAGCTGCTGATGCCTCATCCTGTCTCGCCTCGTTCCGCTATCGAGTATTTTGACACGCTCGAGATCTATCCAGGTGAGTCTCGCGAGCTCGTATAGCTCTGTATTGACGACATAGAGGTATAGGCAGCAAGCTGACACACTTTCGCAAACTGCACGAGAAGACGAAAATTCCGTATGCGCAGATGGTCTTCTTCGACGACGAGAGTCGCAATTCCGAAGTCGCCAGTTTGGGGGTCACGTTCATACACACACCCAACGGAGTAGATCGCGCCGTCTTCGAACGCGGTTTGGCTACCTGGCGGAGCGCACGCAGTAAGACAGGACAAGCTGGCAATGTTGACCGAGTGACACGCTCGAAAGCCTGACTTAGCGGCCAAACGCAAAGTTGAGCGTCGATGCTGCCACTGCGTTCGAAAGCCTGACACGCTCTCGATGAGCGAATGCCTCCTTGAGGTCTCTCCCGATAGCCTCGATACGCTCGTCAAGCGGCTCGTTGAATGACTCTGGCACGGTAGCCAACCCTTTAGACGTCATATGCGCCTCGACAGACTGTAAATGCTCGATGCATCTGTCTAGTGAGACAGCCTCGCCGGTGCTCAGTGCTTTATCGACGTCTTGTAGCAGTTTGGGCAGGCTGAGGGGATCGTGCTGCTCGAATGCTGGGTCAACGAGTCTACGGAGCGCAAGAGAGACGGAAGCGGCCGAGCCATCTCTTGTGAGGCCCGTCACTGCGCTGCTGATCACGCTGCTAGCTCTGCCGGGAGCTGTGACATGCGGACTAGCCGCAGTCGGGCTGAGCATGTCTATGTTCGACATGGCGTGTCAACGCGGAAACATTTCGGCTTTCGCGCTAGTCGAGTAGAGCGAGCACCGTGACAGCAGCAGCGCGATGTCTTCCCCTCGCTTTCTTGATGCATTCCTCCTGATCCGTCATTCTGTCTGCGGCATTGCTCAAGTATCATGCTTGCTTGCTATACGACACTTTTGCTTTTGTTCGCACCGATGGCCTTATCACGCAAGTCTCGCTACAAGACCGCAAACTACAACATCAAATTCACGGCAGGTGTTTCTTGCAACATCAGAGCGACCGCAGAGACGGTGCTTGTTCATGCTGGCGTGGACGGTAGCTTCACAGCGCGCATTCGCATCCTTAAATTCGACAACTCCCCCATCTCTGCTTATGCAGATGAACGTCGACCTAACGACATGCAAGCAATGGCCAAGGAGCTCGTAGAACTACCAGATGCTGCCTACTTCCCACTGCTCGTCAACACGACCATGACCATCGATGCCGGCTCGGCTCTGTACAGTCTGTAGCATCGCGCGTCGAGGCAATGATTAGATACTGAATGCGTTATGCAGGTGCTGCATTTTCGCGCTGCTGCAAGATCAATTGGCTTTTGACTTCGGCTGTTTACTTTATCCCACGCAAGTCCTTGCAAGTTGTGATACGTGGCAAAGCCTGATTGGCAAGCAGGACAAGTGCAGATGCTCGAGGCTCGTCCGGAGTTTGACTTTCGCGCTGGTAAAGGAGTACCTCTTTGCGAGCATCTATACAGTGCCACAATCTGTGCGACAGATGATCGCAGAACTTCAATGGCTTATGCCACGCACAGGGCACTGCGAGGTCATTGAGGAACAAGTCACCTTTCAGTGGATGAGCAGAAAAGTGGCTGACATGTGATTGCTTGTCAACAAGTTGTCGAATATACAACTTGGCTTGATGAGGCGTCCGGCAAAAGTCCTCTTTGAACTCGCACAATTGTGAATGACGGACAGAGTTATATAGATGGATTAAAACGTCTGTGTTAACGCTTTGCAGCGGTTTGCTAGCCTTCACAGAGCTTTGAATGGCTCCGCAGACTGAAGCGGAGAAGCATCACTTGCTGTGGATACTCTCAGTGAGAAGCGCGTAGCCAAAGCGTATTGCATTTCGAGCAGGCCAGTCTCAAGAGCAGACTTTATAAGCTAGCTCATCAATGCATGACAGCCACCGTATACTACTACCCCTGCGCATACTGCTACATAGGCTCTGCTTGAGTGCTTCTTGTCGCAAGCTTCACTTCGCGTGCCAATAATTGCTCAATCCCCGTCTCGCGCGAAACTTCTGACAATCGACCATCTAGTGCCCAGCAGACCAACCGAAAATATGCGCGAACGCCTCAGTGACGGATGCTGCAAAAGACCGGGCTAGCACGCGGCAAAAATGCGCCAACTGGGAATCGAACCCAGAGCCAGAGCTTGGAAGGCTCTTATTTTACCATTAAACTATTGGCGCCTTTCGACCTCGATAGCTGATGCAACACATAATCTACAGCAAACAATCCAAATCGCTGACTTGGCCCAAGCCGTGACAACGCACGGCGACGCGATCACGGTGCTCAGGACGTTGAGTATGCGTGATCATATCTCAGAGACTTCCGAATGCATTATTTGACCGCATATTGCTGCAATTGGAAAGAAGCAGTGATTGGCAATCACATGTCATGCCTGCATCCCACGCCGGAACGCTGAGGCTCGTGGCCAACGGCTTTGCGCTGCCGCTCTCTGCCGCGACGACGTTGACAAATTGCTACATGCTGTGTGACAATAGCTAGCCTGTCGACGAGAGCTCCGTCGTCGCTTGCATAGTGGCGAATATGCAGGCGATCTCCATGATAGCCCATTGCACACCGCGCTTTGTGAGTTATATCGCCTATGCAGTCGATCCCTTGCGATGCATGGCTTTTGTGTCTGGCAGTGCAGCGATGGCCGCGACCTGATCTGGACAGGAGGTCCCGAAATCTAGGATGGCTGCATCTTCCGGGCTATCATGCAGGTAGATTGTGCTTGCTGCTGCGACCTAACTGGCATTCGGCACAAGACTGAGCTGCAGCGGAAGGCATCGATAAAGCTGCAGACAGTGCTGACCACAGATAAGACTTGGCGTATCGAGCAAAAGCCGTCGAGCCTTGTCGCGCATGTCGCGTCGCAAAAAGATGCGCTTGCTCGCGGCGGCCACTCAATATGCGAACTCAGAAGCGTTTCTCAGCATGGGGAATGCGCGTAGCAACTTCGCCGGAAGCCAAGACGAGAGGTCACACCAAAGGTGTGCAAATCTGCTCTTCGTACAATGAGACTTACGAGGACGCGACAGCCGCTCCATCTGTCGGCACAGCAGAGCTTGGCCCCGCCACACCGCCCCGAGGATCAAGCAAGTCCTCTCTGGCAGCCGTCAATGAAGATGAGGCCCCCGCTGTTGCCAATGGCAGGCTGTTTGCTGGCAATCCCTCCTTGCGAGCACGACACGCTTCGACTGCTGTCGAGAAAGACAAGGGGTTCTCGTTCGCTACCTCGCTTGCCCGGCCGCGCGAAAATCAGAAAAGGGGCAATCGAGCCGGTGCTGGCCATCTGCGCAAGCCATCCATCGCACCGTTGGGGTTGCTCACGCAGAAGCGCGGCTCAGTATGGCTCTTGCTACTCACGCTCGTTCTTTGCATGATCGGTCTATGGCGATATGCCTGGCCCTGGTTAATGGGACGTTCTTACGGCGACAACGACATTGTCATTCGTACGTGTATCTGCAACTGCCAATTCACGCTGCTCATGACTTAGGCAGAGCGCGCGACTTACGTGCCCGTCGAATACCATCACATCGATACAAACGTACATCTGGCTCTACCAGACGAGACGCGCGTCTTCCATGTGACGAAAGAATTTGGACCTGCCTCAATGGGCGGCATGGGGACAGCCTTGACTGCATTGGCCATCGCCGAACAGAACTCTCCTCGCCTCAATGTATCAATAATCATGCCGTACTACTCGTATCTCCGCGAGTCGCTGGAGCCCCGTCCACGAACTTTTGCAGAGCTCGCAGTCAAAACAAAGCTCAGCGGCACGGAGCAGACCGTCAATTGTCACATTTACAAATATGAATGGGGCTATCAAGTGGACGATTTCCTCAACCCGGACGAGATCGAGCGAGCGGAGCGACTGGAGCGGATGCATATTGACGTTTATCTCGTCGGTCCAGGCGACAAAAAGCCTTTCAAGAATGCGTTCAAGGCTAGCTCGGCTCAAGACGTCTACTCGTCATATGCACCTTTGCCACAAGAATGGAAAGAGCTCTGGTTCGCGAAAGCAGCTGCCGAGTTTTTGTCATTCCTTGCTACCGATACTGGCGCGTCAGTGTTCGAAGCCGACGAGCAAGACTCGAATAGCGATGAGGACGTGCGAACAGGTGTTGATATTGTTCATTTGCACGGTGCAACGAACGCATTCGTTATGAGCTATCTTGATGAATACCAAGGGCGCAAATTCCCAGGTCACAAGGCGCCAGCTGTCGTCTACACCCTCCACGACTACACGGACGAATTAGAGTATAGCAATTGGCTCGCAAACATGCGGCCTTTCTTTGATAGTCTCGACACCCACCACTTCGACGAATTTGTGCACGGTCAGCGCGTTTTCCCTTCGGCAATGGCGATAGAGCGAGCAGACGTCGTTACACTTGTGTCCGAGCCGACAGCTGAAGCGATGGTCGAGGCTCGCTTTGACTTCTACCTTAAGGAATGGGTAATGCCTGCGATACAAGCTAAAGCGACGCAAGGCGATTTTGTCGGCATTACCAATGGTCTCGATTTTACTGACCATGAGAAGAACCCATTCTCGTCTGCCTTGCTACAGAAACATGGCGTATCCTTTCCCCGCGTGGGTGGCGATGCCTTGGTTGACACACACACATTCGAACGCAGAGACGCTGTCACATCAATACTGCCTGCCTCGTCGTTCATAGAGGCCAAAGAGCGCGCCTTGCGCATCCTCATTGAGCATCTACCTCAGCACTTCTCTCAGGCTGATCTTGTGCGGCCAGTTTTACTCTTTATGTAGGTGCTTTCAAGTCAAAGCGGCCCCGCTAACGCTATGGTGGCAGAGGTCGCTTTCAGTATAACAAAGGCTGCGAATTCTTCGCGCCGCTATTACAGCTCCTGGATCAAAAGCGAGGCAGTCATCTCAATGACGCGCGGCTGGTCGTCATGGGCGCACCGAACAACTTTCCACGCAAAAAACTGCTTGCATTACAAAAACAGCATCCCACGCACTTTACACTCATTGAGGACGAAGCGACCCAGCGAGCTTGGGGCTCTCTCATACGTATGGCCAGCGATTTTGCGCTTGTGCCCAGTTTCGCCGAGAGCTTCGGGCTCATAGCTGCCGAAGGCTTGCTCTATGGCATGCCCGTCATTTCAAGCGGGGTTGGCGGGTTAGCAGAGTTCCTGACAGAATATGAAGCCAGCGAGCTCGAGATCGAAGGGAACGCTTTCTTATTCGACGCTCTCGCGGATCTTTCGCCCGACGTATCCGCCAGTCAGCCAACCTATAAATTCGGCGATGTGCCTAGCAGAAGTCCGACTGCCAAGCTACATCTAGCGACTGCACATCTCCTCATCGCTGTGCGGAGAGCCATCGCTGCTTGGCGAGCCATGCAGGGAGACTCCGAGCATAGCTGGGAGATGCGCGAGCTGCAGGCCCGTCATATGGTGGCTAGCGCGCTCAGTCTAGCTTGGGATAGAGAAGGAGGCCCTCTCGATCATGTAAGTCCTTGGATTTGCTCCGAAGCTCTGCTGATCCTGTGTGATAGTATCTGCATGTCTACGATATGGCGCTGCAGCGACGCAAAGAAGCTGAGCCCCATATCGTGGATCTCAAAGGCTCCGTGAAGGGCGAAGATGACGAATACGCAGAGTATGGTCATCCCAGCGAGCCAGAGCCCGCGATACCACACAGCAAGCTAGGTTTGGTCGAAGTGCAAGGGCGGACGCATCCTATCAAGGCGGAATTCGAGCGGGAAAAGTTCGATGTCATTGCGGAGCGGCAGGCAAAGGAGGCAGCGAGGAAGCGCAAGCAGAAGAAGCGATCGAGTAAGAACAAGAAGACAAGCCATACGAGCTGGCTGCCCAGGCTGTGGTAGTGATTCAGTTGCAGTCTTGTTGTACAACCGTGTCAACATATGGATGCGCTACACACAAGAAAGGGACGCTACAATTTCGCTGATGGGCTCTGTGCATCAGACGCTTCTTTCTGCTTCTGAGCGCGCAGTTCTGCGCGATTATCGGCTCTGCAGACTGCTTCTTGCGTCACAATTGCCAATAATTTGCCATCCTCTGTCCACATCTGGCCTTCTGCTATGCCTCGACCGTCGCCTGCGACGGGGCAAGTCAAGTGAAAGAATGTCCAGCCAGAAGGGTCCCAGCTGCACGGCACGTCAGAACAGACACAAGCAAACGAGACTGCACTTGCTCATCAAAGTAGAAATGTACGGAATGGTCTCTGGCCCGTAACTTTCAGCACAGTCGCTGCTAGGACGACGGAGCGACTGACAATGATACCATTGTGCCTAATGGCGGATCTGACATCTTGTCCAGCCCGAGCGCTTTGGAGACGGTAAAAGAAATGCCAAGACTGCTTCGCCTGCTTAGTCCATACGTTGGAGAAGGTCAATTGAGCATACTCTGACATGTAAAGCAGCACAATCTACACGTCACAGTCAGCCTTGTGCAAGCAGTGCCGAGGTCTGCACTGACCTTTGCAAATGCGAGATCGTTGCGCACGCGACCGCGCGGCCGCAACCAGAAGGCTTGATTATTCTCTCCGTCGGCCATAAGCATATCCGCGTCATTTGCCTGCGCATTTCTGACTTCGACAGGCATTCGCTTGCGTTCTCGGATGCCGTTTCGTAGCTGCTCGCGCTGCTCCTTGGGCAGCTTCTTGCCAATCTTGTCAAAGAAATTCTGCAGCTTGTCTTCTGCGCTTATACAGTTGTCTGGCTTCAATTCGGGTATTGGCATCGGCGGCGCATAGTCTAAGGTCTGAATGGGTTCCGGGCGCGAGAAACTGCAAGTGATAGTAAAGACGACTTTGTTCTTCTGATTTGCAGTCGTCAGCCGAGTCGCGTACGATCTTCCATCCCGTATACGCTCCACACGATAAACGAGCGGTACGTTGGGATCGGAGGGATGCAAGAAATACGAGTGGAGTGACTAGACGGAGACTTTAGCATACGTTTGGCGTGAATGTTGCTATGAGCTCACGTGCATAGAGAGCTCCGGTGGCACGGTCTGTGTTGCAGCCCAAGCGGCTTGAGCCAATACTTGGCCGCCATACCTGCGACCGACATCTAGCTAATTGACTACGAGCCGACGCGGCGACTTACGTTCCTGGACCGACTGACGGCTTGAACAGTCGACAGCTCCTGTACAAATCGTCGCCAACTTTCTCCAACTCTACCGGGTATTCTATCAGGTCGGCTCGTCCATTGCCCCGTCGCTGTGGTGTCAGGCTAGCCGGCTCAGAATCGACAGCCGGCAAAGTCGATGTGGTAGCTGACACGTCGGGGGAAGGCGCCAGTGCTTGTATGTTCTTGCCAGATGGCAAGAGTGCCTTTGCGCGTCCGAGCAGCGACATGTCGCCAACGCTTCTCGAGATGCGACTCTCGCACTCGCGCACTCACAACCGTGTTCGAGCTCGAGCCGGTAGTTTTATCTCGCTAACAGATGGGCACGGTCTGCCAAAATGCCCCAAATCGAATTTTGATCAATGTTCAGCCGCGAGCGAATGAAATTGGCTCAACCATTCCCGCGAAGTCGATCGGCGGTTCTAAAATGGGAAGCGGACTCTACTCAGCTTGATACGGCGGCGGCTGTTGTGTGCAGGATCTTGCTGCGAGAAGCAAGAAGAGTCGTTCGAGCACCGTACCGACGACTTGTCGGAGTTGCGCGGACTCATCCTCGACCTCTTGCGACCTCTCAGCTCGACAAAGCACCGAGCGGACGACCAGAAGAGCCTCCCCTGCGATAGTGGAGATTACGGACAGTCACCTCTAATTCCAGCCGACCTCCCTCGACCATTGACCGGCCTGCTCGTCGCCCACCCATTGGAATCCATCTGGAAGAGCTAGCAGCAGCAAGAGGACACCATGCCGGCTCAGGAGAAGGTCTCCGACGAGGAGAAGAAGGTCGCCCAGCTGGGCTCCGGTTCGGGCGATACCGCCTCAGATGATACCGCCGGTCAGTCATGCATCCCTCCAATGGCCTGAGGACATCCGCTGACTGGCTCTCCTTCGCCTCTGTCCGCGTACTCCCCTCCGTGCCCGATTGTGCTGGCTCTCTCCTATGGACCCTTTCACCTAATCACCCACTGGTTTGTTTATCGCCGCCCAACCTCTCCCACTCCCTCTTCGTGTCGCCAACAGATGGAGATGAGTATTCGATGCTGATCAAGTATATCGATGAATCCGCTGCCCAAAAGAAGAAAGCCGCACTCGACGGCGGAGACGAAGAAGAGGGCGAATACACAGAAAAGCGAGTATGGTATGCACCGTGGAAGAAGACGCGGACGTCTGTCGGCGGCGCAGCTGTATGTAACCTCCACAGACTCGATCTCACCACTGCTCATAATGCTGCATATACAGGTCACGGAGGATATGCTCACGGCTGACATGCTCAAAGGTCTCGACCAATCAGAGGCCGATGCTCGCCTGAAGCGATTCGGCTTCAACGAGCTCGACGCAAGGCGAGAGAACATGTTTATCAAGTTCCTCAGCTTCTGGCGTGGTCCCATTCTGTCAGTAACAGATAATCTGTATACCGGCTGTAGAGCTCATCCGTGTCTCCACAGATATGTCATGGAACTTGCGGTCTTGCTCGCTGCCGGTCTGCGAGACTGGATCGACTTCGGTGTCATCGTGCGTACTTCTTACCCCTTTGTGACCTCCGTTGACATGCCGCCTGTCCACAGATTGGTATTCTAGCGTATGTTGCCATCAACGCGACATTCGGATCTTACCTGATGTATTGCTTTACAGACTCAACGCATTTGTCGGCTTTATTCAAGAAAAGGCAAGTTGATTTGCAGTCTTATGGCGCCGAGCTGACAAGACGATGTCCCAGGCTGCCGGCGATATCGTCGAGAAGCTCAAGTCAGGTATCGCACTTCGCGCAACGGTCATCCGAAACGGGGAAGAACACGAAATCGAAGCCAGAGACCTCGTGCCAGGTGACATTGTCGTCGTTGAAGAAGGTCAGACTGTGCCCGCAGACGGTCGTATCCTTGCCGAATACAACGATAAGGATCGCTCGAAGGCGAAACAAATCACCGAGCGCCGCGAAGCCTCGAGCAAGAAGAACAAGGCAAACCCGGATGGCGATGCTGATGACGAAGGCGACGAGTCATACGTCGATAAAGGCCCGTCGGTTGCTTCCCTTGATCAGGCTGCTATCACTGGTGAATCTCTTGCTGTCGACAAATACATTGGCGACGAATGCTTCTTCACTTGCGGTGTCAAGCGTGGTAAGGTCTACCTCGTCGTCACAAACACTGCCAAGTCAACTTTCGTCGGCAAGACTGCATCTCTCGTCACCGGTACCAACGACAAGGGTCATTTCAAGATTGTCATGGACCAGATCGGTACCTCCCTCCTCGTTCTCGTTATTCTCTTCGTCTTCATCGGTGCGCTTGCTCGTCTGTTACCTGTGTCTATCTGCTGATCCATCTCAACAGTCTGGATCGGTGGCTTCTTCCGCAATGTCGGTATCGCTACGCCCAAGGAGAACAACTTGCTGGTCTACACGCTTATCTTCATGATTATTGGTGTTCCCGTCGGTCTGCCTTGCGTCACCACTACTACACTCGCCGTCGGTGCATCTTTCCTCGCCCGTCAGCAAGCGATCGTTCAAAAACTCACTGCTATCGAGTCGCTTGCCGGTGTCGACATCCTGTGCTCAGATAAGACCGGTACTTTGACTGCCAACAAGCTCTCCATCAACGAGCCTTTCGTGAGCGAGGGCGTCGATGTCAACTGGATGATGGCTGTCGCTGCCCTTGCATCATCTCACAACACCAAGTCACTTGATCCCATCGATAAGGTCACTATCCAGACGCTCAAGGACTATCCCAAAGCAAAAGAAATTCTGTCACAAGGCTGGACGACTCAAAAGTTCCAGCCCTTCGATCCCACTTCCAAGCGAATTACTGCCGAGGTCACTCGCGATGGCAAAAAGTACACTGCTGCAAAGGGCGCTCCCTCTGCCATTCTCAAGCTCGCCAGCCCATCCAAGGCTGCCATTCAACAGTACAAGGCAACGACCAGCGACTTCGCTAAGCGCGGTTTCCGTTCGCTCGGTGTCGCCATGAAGGAAGAAGGTCAGGACTGGCAACTGCTCGGTCTCTTGCCCATGTTCGATCCTCCTCGCTCGGATACTGCCAACACGATTGCCGAAGCTCAAGAATTGGGTATCAAGATCAAGATGCTGACTGGTGATGCTACTGCCATTGCTGTCGAAACTTGCAAGATGCTGTCCATGGGCACCAACGTCTTCGACAGCGCCCGTCTCCTCAACAGCGGTCTGACCGGTTCCAAGTTGCACGACTTCGTTCTCGCTGCCGATGGCTTCGCTGAAGTCGTTCCCGAACACAAGTACCAAGTCGTTCAGATGTGCCAGGCTCGTGGCCATTTGACTGCAATGACGGGTGACGGTGTCAACGATGCACCCTCGCTCAAGAAGGCCGATTGTGGTATTGCCGTCGAAGGCGCATCAGATGCTGCCCGCGCAGCCGCTGATGTCGTCTTCCTCGACGAAGGTCTCTCTACAATCATTACCGCCATCAAGGTCTCCCGTCAGATCTTCCACCGCATGAAGGCCTACATCATCTACCGTATCGCCCTCTGTACGTTTTGTTCGCTTGTGACCTGCACACAGTCGCTGACCTGCTTGCGCAGGTTTGCATCTCGAAATCTACCTCATGCTGTCGATTCTCATCAAGAACGAAGTCATCCGCGTCGATCTCATCGTCTTCATTGCCATCTTTGCCGATGTTGCCACTCTTGCCATCGCATACGACAACGCACCTTACGCCAAGAAGCCCGTCGAATGGCAGCTCCCCAAGATCTCTGTCATCTCCACCGTTCTCGGCATCTTGCTCGCGGCAGGCACCTGGATCATCCGCGGCACGCTCTTCCTTGAAGGCGGAGGTGTCATCGCCAACTTCGGTTCAGTCCAAGAGTCAGTCATCGCCATCTCTTCTCGGAAGCCTGTGCTGACTGTCTTTGACGCAGAATTCTCTTCCTCGAGGTTGCATTGACCGAGAACTGGCTTATCTTCTTGACCCGTACCAACCAAGGCCGAGACGGTGGCGAGTTCATCTGGCCTTCCTGGCAATTGGTCGGCGCCGTCCTTGCTGTCGATGCCATCGCTACGATCTTCTGTCGTGAGTCCCACTGATGCTCCAAAGAGAGTGTGCTGATGTCTCGCCTAGTCTTCGGCTGGCTCTCTGGTGCTGCTGGCGAGAACGGCCAGACATTCGCTCGCAATGGTGACGGCTGGGTAAGCTCGACGCCAGACTGCCAAAGTGGTCGAAGCTGACGCCTCCTGCAGACTGATATCGTTACTGTCGTCCGTGTCTGGGGCTTCTCGCTCGGTGTCATGCTCGTCCTCACGCTGGTCTACTTCCTGCTCAACAAGATCGAATGGCTCGATAACCTTGGCCGAACGGATCGCGGCAAGAAGAACAGCAAGATGGAGGATTTCCTGACTCAGCTTCAGCAGCTCACCATCGTGCACAACCGCAGCGATTCGCACGATTTCTATACCGTCGGCAATTCCGCTCCGGAGTCTCGAGACGATCCACATCACGGATGAAAACTTATAGAACAAACGTGAACCGCTGTCTGGTTTCTTGTATTATTCGCACTTCATCGCCTAAATGAATGCAATCTCGTCTTGTCGGAGACTCCAAGTTGTTTGCGCTGGCGGCACTGGAGCACTCGTGATTCCTCTCGAGACTCGCGCTACGCATCAGCGATTTGCGTAGAGTGTGGCGAGGAATTCGACTTTGATTACTTAGACAACGACGACGAAGTATGCTTGTAGGCTCATATTCTGAGAGCTGAGGCTTCTCGCTGACTGTCCCATGAAGCCGGTGCACACCTACCCCTCGCGGCTACTGAACGAAGTTGCGCATCTCCGTTGCACCAGAAATATCCTGTGATTTTCATGCAATGCAAGACGATACTCTTTAGTCTTCGCGAGAGAGCCTGTCTAGCTTGTATCGCGTTCCAGCACGGGTTCATCATTCACAAGGATGTGATGCCAGAGTCGCGAGCAAGCGTACAACGCTGTCAGGACAGGTCAGCCCGATCGACGCAAGACAGTGGCAGAACTTGCTTGGACTGTATTTCTTGCAGATACCTGCAGGCTCGATCGCATGGAAGGGATGGCAACCTCGAGAGGCGCCGATGCCATTGAGTCTTGCTAAGCCGGCATCGAGCAAGACATCGAGATAGATGTGTATCCAAGGTAGGCAGCATTTCCGGTCATCCGACTCCCAAGACGGACGCTTGATCGCTGTATGCTCATTCCCTCAGCCAAGGGCTGTACGAGCTTACATGATGATGACGCGCCTGAAGTCTTGATTGTTACTTCTACCGAGACGAGGTTGTCGTCTTTTGTACGTTCGAGGCGTAGCAAGTTGATAGCATCAACCTGTGTGCCCGAATCGATCTGCGAAAGAGGGTCAGCGGTATTCCGGTTCGATGGCTGCAAGATTTGCAGTCTCCAGTTTTGTGGGTCCGCCAATGACGCCTCGTATCATAAAGGTCGCCTCGACATCGTCAATCGATATATCACCAATGTCGCACATTGCTAGCATAGACACTGTCATCGCCATGAGCGCCCACGCCCACGCCGCATCGCCGTGACGGGGGCTCACTCTTGAGTTCGAAGATTGCAGTCAACGGCTGATCACTGGGCTTGGGCCATTTGAGCGAGACCGCCGAGACCGCTGAAAGCACGCAAAAGAGCAGTACTGAGAGGAGAGCAGAGCAGAGCATCTTGAGCGCTTTCGAGATATGGGCGCAGAGAAAAAGTCGCACAACAGCAGGGGTCAAACCGCGGCCTGCCGTTCGCGGTCACAGAGAGGTTGACGAGGAGGTCTGACAACCGTCCGCATACTACGTGACTTCTTACAGTGCTCTTACTTGCGTGCGTGGATGTCAGTGAGTACGCTGCGCGTGACGCGAATGCTGATCTCGTTGGACATGGAAGTAGCCTTGCTCTGCAATCGAGCGAACATCCTCTGTAGCATTTTGCAGGGCTTCTGCGCGGCTCAAAACACCGGAACTCTTGCTCCCTCGGCTTATGCAACTGTGCTGCAGGCTTTTCGTCGAAGCAGAAGTTTATGCGGCGTAATAAAATGTATTCCTGAAGCACCCACAGGATGTATGGCGATCGCTGGCTCGGTGCCGTATAACAGTCTGGACCAGCAGGACGATGCAGGCTGTAATGTGGCGATCTGATCGCTTGCACCCATCGCAAGACGCGAGGAGTAGAAGTCAAGGTTCGTGAGGTGATTTGTCGGTGTGTCATAGCGCTCAACTGCAATGGTTGCCATATGTGACATGACGAAAGCGGTCCAGCTGAGACGTACAGAGCCCGAGTTTATATGCTGAGTTGAGCAAGGATGGCTCAGATTGGAGCCATGCGGATGCCTTTGGAGAAACAGAAGGACTCGAGTAGGCCGCGGATGCGAAGGCGTGAGACGAAACCCCAACGCAGTCTGCAGGATGCTCTGTCGCATCGACGACTGGTTGCATTACGCGAATGGCAGCCATGCACATGTGTCTGTTCTACTGCTCGTCATCCTCATCTTCGTCGACGACAAAGTAGTCGACTGATGTTCTATCATCGTCGACTGTACAGATCGTGCCTCTGTAACCTCTTGCAAAGCAATTACTGCACAGACTGGATCAGTAGGCTCAGCTGCAGCAGTATTTGATGTTGTATCGACCTTGGCTCAGTATCTGGATTGCATGATGCGGACGCCCAACGCCCCGTCTTCACTTCGACAAGGCGCGGCTCAACTCTGCAGGCCGTAAGTCGGCCGATCTGATGACGCTGTGAAGTCCGTAGCATACAAGCTCAGCAGGACCACTACGTTTGTTTCGCCCGCGCAGCACTCAAAACCGGTAGCTATCGAGCAAGCAGCCTGTCAGCCCACGGAAGGTGATGGTGGCGCGTGACGAACGGTCGCCTGTGACGCCATTCATGGGTGCCCATGCAGTGATCTTGTAGGCCACCTTTGCACCCTCTCGACTTTCTTCTGAATAGAGGTACTCTACACCTGAGCCCAGGGCGTGATCAAAGCTCTGTCGTGGAATTGCCTGTCATGTGAAGACAGCACCTTCTGATTCCAAACGAATGGCGTACATAAATCCAGCCTTGATCTTCGAGATGATGAAAAAGGACTGTAGTATCAGGCAGCCCGAGCAATGCTTCGATATGGTCCTGCTTGAACTCGCAGTGCGCATTGAGATGGACTGAGCCAAGCCTGAGCCACGGCATGCGCCAAGAACGATTCCTTACTGTCGACCTCAAGACTGAGTGTAGCACATTGATAGATACTGCTGACGAAGACGAGGAAAAGGGGCAGGATGAGGGATCGCATGACGTAAGAGGGACGCTCCGATGGCGCAGACAGGCAATCGACGCGGAAGGTCAGCGCGAAATTGAAAAGGGCGTCAGGTCGACGGCTGCTCCTCAGCCAAAGAAACCGAGTCATGGCGAAGAAGAAGAGCAAGGCGATCAAGAAGAAGCTGCTGGAGGCATGGTGCTGGTACTGCGAGCGTACCTTCGAAGGTCTGTCGCTCGCTAGCACGTGACGCAACACCGCTCACTTGCTCTGGCACAGATGACAAGGTCCTGCTGCAACATCAGAAAGCGAGGCACTTCAAGTGCTCTCACTGTCCCCGTCGACTCAACACAGCTGGCGGTCTGGCTGTGCACATCGATCAGGTGCACAAGCTACCCACAGACAAGTCAGCACTGTCCTGGCACGCATGCGCTCCCACAGAGCTGACGAGCGAATGGCAGGATCACCAATGCTTTGCCCGGCAGGGACACCTTCGATGTCGAGATCTACGGCATGGTAGGCGTACCCGCCGCCGATCTAGAAGCATGGAAGCGGCGCAGAGCAGAGGAACTCGGTCAGACACTCGAGACGACCAAAGTCAAACGACCCAAAATCAACAAGGGCGTCATCCCCATCGAGGAGCTCAAGAAGCAGCTTGCAACTCACAAGGCACTCATGTCCGGCGTCGCTGCTCCCGCCACTGCTGACATCCTCCTGCCCAATGATCTCAACAACGCCTCTCAGCCGTATCCAGTCTCGCCCTTTCCGCCACCTGGCTTCACGCCAGGCATGCCACCCATGGGGCAAGTATGCATCATATCCACATGCATTGTCAGCTGACATTCTGTTGCTAACCACAGATATCCACAGCCAGGCATGCCAGGAATGCCAGGACAACCAGGGTATGTTTCCTCCGAACCATCTCCCTACACTTCACTCATACGCACTGCGCAGGTTTCTCGCACCTCCAGCAGGGTGAGTTCGATGAGAGCACAGTCAGCCCAAGTTGACTGATAGATTCTGCATACAGGTTGCCGCCGCCTCCTCCGGGCATGCCGATCCCACCTGGCTTCCCAATGCCTCCGCCTGGCTTCTTTGCGAACTTGCCGCCTCCGCCGCCTGGCATGCCTCTCCTACCCGGTATGATGCCACCACCCGGTGCCGTGCCATCTCCAGCAGCAGCGCTTCCTCCGCCAGTACCAGCAGCAGCCCAGCCTCCATCAGCGCAGCCCGCGGCGAGCACAGCAGCTGCGCCCGCCGCCACGCCAGTGCCAGACTCTTCTGTCTTGCTCAAGGCTGGTCAGAGGTGTCTATACGCAGACAACGATGTCTCAGTGGTGCGTCGAGCCGATTGAGCAATGTCGAAAGTCGCTCATGACGCTCGGGGATTCGTGTAGGAAGAAAAGCGAGCTCTTCAGCCGCGATACGCTGTCCAGGACGAGTCGCGAGGTGTGAAGAGATCGCACGAGGCTACTGCATAATGCAACACCGTGTGACAAGAGAAAGTGCTGATGATGCATTACGTGAGGGAGGGCCGACTCCAATCGCCCGATTTGCCGCCCGACTTGCTCATTACGCGGACGTCTCTGATGATCATGTCTTTGCCTGCGACGCTCTTGAGCATATCCCATACTGTCAGAGCAGCGACGTTGACAGCAGTCAACGCTTCCATCTCGACGCCCGTTGGTCCCTGGCAGGCCGCTGTTGCAGTGATGTTGATGTGATCGTCGATCAATTCCAGCGCAACGTCCACATGACTGAGCGCGATAGAGTGACAAAGCGGTATGAGATGAGGAGTTTGCTTAGCAGCCATGATGCCCGCAAGCTGAGCTACCGCAAAGACGTTGCCTTTGGGATTTGCATCTTGCGCTTGCAGGAGCTCGCGAGCAGCTTGGTTGATGAGCACTGTTCCTCGTGCTGATGCTGTGCGTGATGTGGTTCTCTTGTCGGTCACGGAAACCATTCGGGCTTTGCTTGTCTTGCCATCGAGATGGGTCAGCTTTGCAAGGCTCGTGCTCGTGCTGAATAGCCGCCGGGTAGATGGACCTAGAGATGGCTGCGGCAGATGTATGGGCACCCGAGTGGTGAGCAAGACGGGCGCTATGCTAGCAATATCAGCATCTGTACTCAGCATGAGATGGATTTGCTCACCTGCGAGTCAGCCGCCAATCAGTACCATTGGACCGTTGCGACTCTTGGCAATATCTGACGGACCTGCAGACATACGAGTATCGCAAAGAATGACCGAAAGGAGATAGATCGGCGGTCAGCTTACGCGGAGCAGATTGATACAAAAGGGACTGACTCGATTTGCCGTCATGCGCAAAGTATTTCTGCTGAACAGCGGCACCAATCTCGCTGAGCAGCCTTGCATCGCTGTGCCCCTCTCTGATCTTTTCGCGCAGGTTGAGCTTGGGCGGGCCAAAGAGGCAAACCTGCGTTGAGACGATGTCAGCCCGAGCACTGATGCTTTTGTGCTGCGGCGCTTTACTTTGACGCCGCCATCTGCGTTCAGGCGAAGACGAGAGCAGCCAGAGCAGAAGTGATCGGTCATCGAGCTGATGAAGCCGACAGTGCCTCGCCATGCTGCGACGGTGTCGTAGACCGAAGGCGCATAATCACGCGAAGTATCCGACATTTGCGCTGGACGACGTGTCAGACTGGGGTAGACCTGTCGTAATCGATCTAGCAGTTCGGCGGAAGGCACGAGCTTCTTCTGCTCCCAGTGATTGTCTGATACGACGTCAGCGCGGTAGCATGTAGCTGCGTAGGGCTCACCATCAAATGGCATGTACTCTATAAAGCGAATTTGTACAGGTAATCGGGCAGCTAGGGCTGCAAAGTCTAGTACCTCGTCATCGTTGAGGCCGCGAATGACGACCACGTTGACTTTGACAGTTTGGAGCGTGCGCCCATGGCGATCCGGCTTGTGTAACAGTGCGACGGCGCCTTCGATGGCCTGCAGGACACGAGAATGCCCTGCATCCCTATGAACAATGCGCGGCGGTATGGCTACGCGACCTACCTTGCCGTCGCGTCATGAGCGTAAATTTGAACGGATCCAGCGTGTCGAGAGAGATATTGAGGTGGGTAAGACCATTGCTGATGAGCGCTGGCAGCTGTCTGAGCAGCTTGATGCCGTTCGACGTGATGCCAATCGATTCGACTCCATGCATCGAGTCGAGTTGTGCTGCCCAGATTGCTTAGCAAGGATACCGGTAGCAAGGACCAGGCGGCATACCCATGAGGTCGAGCAAATCTGGCCGCAGTGTAGGTTCTCCACCGGTCAATCTGATCTTCCTCACCCCATTTGCAACAAAGAGCCGAGCTATCCGAGCGATCTCTGGCGTTGATAGCAAGTGCTCTGCTGGCGAAAGAGGCGCGCCTTGTTCGGGCATACAGTATGTGCCTGCTCCACGGTCAGCTCCTGTGCCCTCATACTTCGCTTACGGAGTCCAGCGTACACCTCAGATTGCATTTCTCTGCTCAGGGTGCCGGTCAGCTCGGGCATGAGTCGGATTGCTTGCTCGTACCTGTCAGCGATATCCTCAAGTAGTCATGTCTTCGCCCAAATCGGTCGACAAGAGGCTCCCGGGGTGATGCAGCTAGCTTGCGCCTCATCTGCGCCAATCGCGAGCTCGTTGGCATGACTGGCAGGCCAGAAGCGACAGTGCTCGAGGAAAGTGGGACAGCGGCGCTTGCATGCTGCCTCCGTTGTGGCCTATCATGCAGACGCGTTGCGAGTGTATGCGAGCACTTGGACGGGCATATGGGCGCCTTGAGCATGCTCATATTTGCAATCCTAGCCATCTTGACTCGACTGTCAGCTTATCGTTCGTTGACGCCGGCTCGCTCTTCACAATTTCCAGAATTCGAATTCGAGCGTCGCACTTTTATTGTTATCAGTTTTATCTACTCGAACACGTTGCATCGCCCGCCACAGACAGCTTCGGCGTGTGGCTTCCCATAAGCTCGCATATTCCCACAAAATCTCAGCCGAGGCACAATGCTGCTTCTCATCAGCCTCTTGCTTGCCCTCTCTCGCGTCATACTTGCAGTCCTACAAATCAAAGTGACCGGTGAGCTCGAACATCACCCAAACCAGCGCTGGCCGTTCCAACCATCAGAGTCTAGGCAGTGCAGAGATCTTGTTCAAGCTCAATGACGGTCATTCGACCGTGACGGGTAGATCTCGACTCTTCTCAAAGACTATCACGTTTGTTTTCGACAACAACCGATGGAGAGGAGTGCGCTTTCGCCCTGCCATCAAGCCAAAATACTGAACCGCCCCTCCAGTTTGGCGATCCGACCATCGGCACAGTGAACCTGCTCGGTACAAGTAACAACGGAAGAGATGCACGTTATCAAGTCATTTTCAAGACACAGCTGTTTGACGAGAGAGCGCTACCTCGCGGCGACCTGGGCTGCTGTAGCGGCACAATGAGCTACGTCTGTATGTCATACATTCCTTCGCAAGAGCGCCCGCTCAATCACGATTGTCACAGTCACGCTGTTTGCGTATGTTTCGCAAAGCAAACTGACTGTTTTTCCCGATCTGATGAAGTTCTTACTTACATAGCGAAACTCGTCAGATGGTCGAGGATATGAATTATCGCTATGGTGCAGCACAAGTCAAGTGTGATGCTCTCATCCGTCAAGCGTGAGCTAGTCCAGTCTCGGCAGATGTCCTCGGGCTGACACCAAGCAGGACTTGCTGGACCCGTCAGAGCGGCATCCACGCAGACACTGAGATTGCGACTGCCGATCTCACCTTCGTAGTCATAGATCGTCCATAGGCTTTGCGCACATGCGCACCCGCCGCAAGATATGCATTTTGCAATGCGGAAACGAGCTCCGCTACGTCTGCCGGAAATGTGTTGCTCAGCGTTACATCAGCGGGCATCACCGGCTCGTGGTTCTAGGTCGACAGCACTTGACATGATTGCTGACGCACTCCTCCGACGATGCAGCTCACGCCATATTGAAGCGCAAAGTACATGAAGGCATTCCAAGATGCATCATGAGCAGATCACAAGAGCTAGACCATGCACTCTGCGTGATGACATGACATGTCAGCCTTTTGAATTGCGCGCTCGATTGCATGTCACATCGCCGTAAAAGCAGGGTATGCAGGCCGTCGAGCTGACAGAGCACGAGACAGCATGACAGGCTGGTCAGCGAGGCTTGCTGATCAAACAGAGGATCAGCAAGCGCTGACCAGATTGTGTCCGCTATGGTCACGAGGTGGCGTCCTCTGACCCAACCCCCTCGCTTGGCTCCCAAGGAGGTCTGCATCCAAAGATCATCACCGCACCAGCACCGCACTGCAGCAATCGCTGAACAGACCGACCGACATCCCCGCGCAAAGACATCTCCATGTCGACATCGTATCTGATCATTGGCGCCAATCGCGGTATAGGCTTTGGGTTCGTGCGTCAGCTTGCAGTCAAAGCTGACACGATGGTCTATGCTTCGTATCGCAATGCTGCCAGATCCTCCGGGCTCATCAATTTTGCAAAGACGCACAAAAATGTCGTTCTGCTCACGCTGGACATGACCGACGAGAGATCGGTCAAGCAGGCAGCTGAGGAGCTCAAGGAGCACACTGCGTCCATTGACGTCGCCATCTTCAACGCAGGCGTGCAAGGCTTTGTCGGCGACGTGCTCGAGACGTCGCCCAGAGTCTATCTGGAGCACTTTGAGCAAAACGTCGTCGGCCCGCTGATCCTGACGCAAGTTTTCGCTCCCTTCTTGCTGGCCAGTACCCGTGCCCGACGCGAGCTCGTCTACCTGTCATCTGCTGCAGGCTCGATCGGTAGCTTGCCAGAGACCGATGGCCTCGTCACTGCCGTGTTTGGCACCCAGTCGTACCCTTTGGGTCACTACGCAACATCAAAGGCTGCGCTCAACATGCTCGGTCGCGTTGTAGCGCTGAGCCTCGAGAAGAAAGGCATCAATGTCTTGCTGGTGCATCCGGGAGTCGTGGCTACGGATATGTCGACATTGGCTGAAGGTCAGAGCGGTGCAATCAGTGTTGACGAATCTGTGGAGACAATGCTCAAAGGGATCGCATCCGCCGAGATTGGCAAAGGTCAGCAGGGCATGCTCAGTTACGATGGCTCGGTAGTCCCGTGGTGAGTAAGAAGGAAAGCTTGTTGTTGCAATCAGCATTGGACGCATTTAAACGATAAGCCGTCTGGCGGTAGACACGCATCACCATCTGCCTGAATCTACGTCGTGATGGATGAGATCTGCCTGCGAGTCGGCTTCTTCGGTGCAGTGCACATAGCTCTGCATGCATGCTTTCCATCAATCTGAGCTTATTCTGCTTGGGTCTGCTTCTGCGTGCGAGTAGATGAAGAAGCCGTTCAACACATCGAGGGTCGATCACAAGGTGAGCGAGCACTCGACGAATTGTCGCGACCTCGTGGCACCTCGAGACCGGCAAGGCGCCAGAATTGAACCCCACCAGCTGCCAACATGTCCCTCTCGAACGACGAGGCGAGCTCATTGCAGCTCCACGAGACTGCCACTCATCCCGCGTACAGTTCTTACAAGAACTCGGGCAGCTCTTCAAAAGTCCAGCAGGCGGGACGGTCTTTCTGACCCAGAAGCGCTGTTAGCCTTGAGTCTCTGACCATGAAGAGCTCGCTCATACAGGCTACAGATACATTTGGTGCAGACGCTTCGAGCAGTACTCAGTCTGGTTATCCATGCATCATCAGAGCAACAAATGGCAAGAAGGTCAAGCTATCCACACTGGTTTGTCACCTCCATCTTGTCTCTCGCTGCCCTCTCTAAAGCAGTAGATTGTCAAAACAGGTCCAGCCGAGCGATTCGGTGAGCTTCCAGGTCAAGTACGCTGCGCTGCTGCGCACGAATATGACGACCCTCAGGCCGAAAGACCGGCCAGCACGCAAGAAGCGTGTCTTGCTCGAAGGCAAGGGCGACAAGCCACAATTTATCAAGGTCAACAGGGAGCACAAAGGACAATCTGCTGCTGCCAAAGCGCTGAGCAAGGGAAAGCTACCCAAAGTGCGAGGATCTGCCCGAGGAGCGGGTCACAAGATGCGCCAACGAACGATGAAGAAGCGCCTCGAATCGATCGAGAAGCTCAAGAAGATGAGACTCTTGCAGCTCCAGCGAGAGCGAGCAAAGAGAGGCATCTTTCCTGTATCGGCATAGATTGCAAAATGCAGTATCACTTCTACAACAAATGAACATATGCGATGCTGTCATTCATGACCACGGATTGCTGGCTGTCGTTTGCTTCGTGGGAGCAGGAGCACGCTCCACACTGAACGAAGGTCTCGTAGACGTGATGGAGCCATCCTGGCCGGCAAAACTGAGTGTCTCTGGCGTATCGATGCCGTTCCGCCTTGCCGCTGCCTCGAAAGAGAATTCCGAGCTCGTAGGTGTCCGCGCTGGCAGGGCGCCGTTGACGGGCGCAGTGCGCATTGACTGAGCAACATCGACAGAGGTAGCAGGCCCGCCTTGAGCTAGTACTTGTCGTATCTTATCGAGGTTGAATTGCGCCTCGCTTCCTTCGCGTGGCGAATTGGGCATAGTCGAGTCCGCTGTATCCGGCGAAGGAGCATACTCCGTGCTTGCATGATCCTCCCGCGGAGGCAAGTCGTCATCATCGTCTTCTTCTGCAGGCGCGGATGCGGCGGCAGCAGCAGTCGTCGAAGCTTTAGCAGCAGCTTCGAGAGATGCAGACTGGGCGGCATTCTGCTTGCTCTTGGACCGAAACATCTTGAACACGCCCTTATTCTTCTTGGCCTCCCGCCTCGCCTCTTCCTCCTCAGGCGTCAGGACTTCCCGATCGCCAGTCAGTGGATCGTTATCGGGCTCGTCAAACGTGAGCGCTGTGACTTTGAAGCCGATCCGATCGAGGATGAGGGGCATACAGGCGCGATAGCTCATATGACCCACTACAATATCTGTCACGTCGACATTCTCCATATCCGGTACTTGCTCGATCGGCCGCAAGCCAGCGACCGTGCCCAGTCCACCCGTCGTCGCTCGGAAGAGATAGCCAAGAATCCAGTCGTTGGTGGCATAGGCGTTGACGAACCGACCACAGACAACGCCACGTGCTTCTCGCCAGGACTTGCGCGAAGCGGTCACTGTGGCGCCCATGAGGTACACTTCCTGCACGACGCCAAAAGCCTTTGCACGTGCTAGCTCCTTGAGAGCATAGAAGATCACGCGCGCGCCGAGCGAGAAGCCGACCAAGCTGACCGGTCTGACGCCCAGACTGCGATTCTTGAGCACGTCTGCCAGTACAGCGCCTGCAGCTTTGGCGCGATCCAGTGCGTTTGACCAGGGATTGTCGATGAGGTATCCCAGCTTGGTCAGCACTGCAGCTCCGATCAGCTGGTCATATGAATGTTTAAGAGAGGCAACGTACTGACTGGCCATTGTAAGGCACTCATCAGAGCAGTCATGATCGTCATAGCCAGCACTTGTTGACCAGCTTGCGTGAGCACTTCGGATGTCAATATCTTGAGCGCATTGCCCGTATCTTGCATCGTTTGCGGCTCCCATAAGAGCGAGAAGAAGTCGCCCATGACGGGATCGATCACGCTGAAGGGCAATCGGATATCATCCAGCTTGCCTTCCATGAAACCAGGCACGGTAATGTAGAAATTGACCCGGCGGTTGTTGTGCAGCGGATAGAACTCGAAGGTCTTGACATGTTGCGTACGCTTTGCCATGCCCTTGACCGCTATACCGCCACCTGCAGCTATACCGCCTGTTGTGATGAGGGCGGCGCCGCCCGTGCCAGCCAGAAAGCCAGTCGTGCCCGTGACACCGATGGTTGTAAAAGCAGCTCCTAGGCCTGCACCTATAGCAGGCGCGAGAATACCAGCAGACAAGCCAATGACGAGACCACCACCTAGCGTAGCTAGACCCATCATGACGTATCGTTTGCTCTTGCCCTTTACGCGCCGCTGTTCGAGCACCTCGTCCTGCTTCGAATTTTTCACGCTCTCCTGTATGTCCATCGCCTCTGTCAGTCTCCGTTCGAAACGGACGACATCCATCCATTCGAGCCCGAGATGCTCCGCCATGCGACAGAGCAGCACGCGAGACCGGGCATCGTAGACGCTGTCTGCTATGAGCGCCAGGAAGAGATCGCACAAGACGGTCCACCGTATGTCGAGAGTGACTGTTTCGTCTGCTGAGGTCAGCTCCGTACTGACGCCCGGCAGTGTATTGGGTAAGGGCGATATGAGATTATCAGATTCTCTTTTCGCTAATGCTGGCTTCTCCAGATCTGGGGGCTTGGGCGTAGAAGGCGAAGGCGGCAGCGGGACCTGAGCAGCAGACTGACGTCTTGCAGCTTTGCCGATTGTTGGCGTCAAAGGTCTCGGTGCGTCTGTCAGCGCCAATGAGGCTCGAACTGCAGGTTCTGCATAATCTGGCGGGGGATCGCCTTCTTCAAACGTCGGTGGCAGCGCCCTCTGCTGTGCTGCAGCTTCTTGAGCTGCCTGATGCTCAGCGGCTACTCTGTCTGCCTCTAACGCCGCTGCTTTTGCCGCGACAGGATCATATTCTGGATTGGGCACGGTGTGGGTGACGACAAGTGAAGGCACCAGATCGTCTGCTGTCACGCCATGTTCGACGAGCTGCTCGATCATCTTTTGCTCTGCGCTCAGTACTGAGCTGGATCAGACGCTACGTGTGCGGGGAGGCCTACCTGAGGTGTCTATGTCCATGTGATGATATAAGCGGCCCATAATCTTGTGCGCCCAGTTAAGCGCGCTTTCAGCGGCAGCTTCGAGTTCCTTGTGCTTCCCCTTGCGCAGAGCTTGACATATATCCATGGTGACGAGCCGACAGAGCGCAACGTAGGCCACCCTTTGACCTTCGGTGAGGAGCGTCTTTGTTGCTTGCATCTGACTCAAAGGTGTCATTCCTTTGTCGTCATCAAACAGGAATTGTGTCTTCATGTGCACTTGATCCTCGTCTGGGTCATCGTCCAGCTGTACCTCCCAGGAAATGAGCGTGCTAGCTGCAAGGCAGATGTCTGACTGACCTCTAAGCGGGTGTACACGAGCTCATCAAGCGACTGCTTCTCCCGCCAATCCTCACCCGGCTGCCCGGCATCGATATGAGTCCCCCGAGCGTTCACAGAGGCATGATCAGCGCCGACAGAGGTCGATGCCGTAGCAAGCGGGGCATCGTAGCGATGTGAAGCTCGTCGAGTACTTGAGGATGATGCGACGGGCTGAGAGCCAAAGCTTGACGCATCGGGCTCTGCTGAGCGGATGATGGGCATATCCTGCCACTCATCATCGTCTTGCCAGCTCGCATACATCGTAGGAGAACTCCTATCTCATGGCAGCCTTACGACTCGTCCGTGTTGCCTGGCCGCCGCGCGATGCCACGCGAAGTTATTTGCGCCGAGATTTCGGCTGGATTGTTGAGCTTGCTCGCCGCCAGCGAAAGCTCTGGAGGTCTTGGGTTGCAACCTCATCAACGCCGCATCAGGCTCTCATCAATCTGTGAGTCAGTCAGAACAAGTTCCGTCCGCCACATCCGGAAGATGACCCGAGCACACGCTCAGTTTGCCGAGCTCTTCAAGAGCGTTGAGGCTCTAAACAATGACAAGCATATGCCTGACCTCCTGACCATGCTCTCACAAAGCCCCATTCTGACCCGTCAAGGCGCTACAGGTTGTCCACAATGAATCTTGTCACCCCGTCAGACTTTTCACCTGTATCCCCTAAACTCAACGAGATGATCTTTTCAATTGGCGACGGCACGCTCTCGAGCAGTGCTTCAGGGCCCGTGAGCTGGTTCTGTCTGGAGCTGTACCCACAGAACCGTCAGTGCCAGCTTTGCAGCTTTGCGCATGAGCCACTGCCATTGAGGCAACAGTTTGCAAACTGACTCGCCTGCCCTGTCGTTGCAATGCATCCCCTCCCTTTCTGTGATGGCATGCAATGGAAGCGAATTAGCGCTGCTATCGACGACTCAAAGCATCTCATCTCATGCAACCTACATCCTATAGCCTGCCGAATTGATGACAGATCTGTACTTTTGCGCAATCATTCGACTGGGCCTGTTCGCCAGGCCCATGCCGTTGCTGAGAAATGCTCGACAAAGAGGTATAGCGGTTCCACTGTTGGCTAGGCCAGCTCCGCGCTATCGGTCGTCGTCGTCGTCTAGTTATGGCAAATGGAACTTGTCCCTGTGTTACGTCGCCATGCAGACTGTCGTGCTGTCTCAAATCCTCTTGAGCTCTTCGTCCACTCTCATCAGCGAGGCGCAGGAGACATGGTATTTACAAGCTTCAGCATTTTCATGCTGGCGAGTGAGTCCGCATAAAAGATCGAAAATCCGCCTGACAGCCATTGTAGCTTTTAGCGAGCCTGTCAGCCCACGCCACGAACCTGAGCCATTGCTACAATCGGTGGCAGCTGCAGCTCGACGATAGTGTTGACTGTCCCGGGGCCCGATTCGCCGCCACCTATGGACAAGACGCTAGCCTATCCTTTGTTCTGCCGACGACTTATGAAGACTCAACACCGATCCCCAAGGCGACGTCGGTGAGGGGGCGGCCAACCATGCTGCCACTGATCTGATGAGAGTTTACAGATCATGTCTGATTACGATCACGTCGTTCTCGCCGTGAGCGACTGGTACCCCATCGATCTCAGCACAGCGTGTGGATCGGGTCGTCGTGCTGGCTACAAGATCAACTTTTGGATCACAGTGCCCGACGCCACAGATGACGACAACAGCACCCAAGGTTGCTGCATTGCCCTTGCCACTGGCGTGATCGAAATCTGTGCGCACGCTCCAGCCAGACCGGACAGGACTGATTGACATCACAGCCGCTGCCGGCGAGAATCCTGCGGCTCGTCTCGATGGCCCTGTCAAAGTTTACCAAGGCGAGTACTGCTGAAAGGCGCTCTGAGAGATGCTAATCATGCATTGCAGACTGTGACCTCGGCGTTTCCGGGTGCTCCGCCGACCCCGAACTAAGCAGTACTTGTTCCGGCAGCCTGTGGGCGGAAGCTTCACTTGCTCAACCCGGACGCCGAAGACGATGAGACGCTTGTGCTGCAGGAAGAGAATGCATCGTAAGCTGCATGAGCAGATTTTCATCGTCCTGAGATTGTGATGTCTCGTAATAAGCAGGCATAGCATTACATGTGTGAAATATATAAGCAGCAACGCTAGGTGCCCATCGCGATCCTCTCGTATAGTGGTTAGTACGCTAGATTTTGATAGCGTTACTTGCTTGGAAATTTCTAGTAACGCAAGTTCGAACCTTGCGAGGATCTTTTTGCGCTTGCTGGCGACTGGGCAGTGCCAACGTCGCTTTTTGCGCATCTCATATTGATCAAGAAGCCTAGCTGTCCTTTTGCATCGTTCGCGGCGCGTTAATTACGCGCATGTAGCAACCGAGCAAATCTATTGACTCTGCCGCATAGGGTTGGCATCGCACCGAATTCAGCAAGGACGTGCGCTTCTGAGATGATTCGAGGAGCACGACAGCAACTAGTGCTGTCCGAATCATTTAGCTTTGAAAGAGGTAGCACACATCATGAAAGACTCTGATTCGCTCAATGACAGACACGTAGCACTCTGAATGGGTGTAAAGCGCTCACTTCGAGCAGATATGCAAGTCCTCTGGCTTTGGAATCTTTATCGTTGCCAGAGCCTTACACATACACTATGTCGATTGGCTCGGCTTCAGGATATTTCGGACCAGTCTATCTCCCCCCTCTCGCACTTTTGATTGACGATGCCATCGATACCGAAGGATTGCATGGCGCCCTTTTCGCAACCTGGTGATGCGCTGTTGCACACGAGGTTGACCGAGCTGGAGATGCCCTTTGCAAAGTCTGTGCGTCCTTCTTGTCAGCTTGTCGTAGCCATGCATACGGCTTGTCTACGTTTGTCTGCTGCTATCCGCATGCGTGTCTTGAAGACAATCTTGCAGCAGGGCTGCAGAGCGTCAGGCCCGTGCGAAGGAGCTGCCTCGATCGTGAACGTCGCATAGAGCGCATGTCTATCGGCGGTCTGCGTGTCGATACTTTTGATGCGTACTCGATTAGCCTGTCTCGCTCTATTCTAGATAGTGAAAAGAAACCGTGGTAGAGTAAACTTGCCCAGCTACCCATGACCCCATCATCGTCTGTCTGGGCGGCGATGAAGACCAGGCTTGCTGCGAGCAGTCAGGCATGTACGGTCTACCGAGATGACTGAGCTTACAAGCTCCTGCTGGCACCAAGCCTATCGACCAGGGGCAACTTGAGGCAGAATAACTAAAGACGAATCTGTACAGCTGGCTGCCTGGCAAGAGGAGCTGCGCCTGTGCCAGCCAAGTCATGTACGCCATATTAATGAGTAGCATCATGTCTCTCTGTTGAAATTGCGGCAGCCAGTTCTCGAGGATTTATGCGAGCCTCGAGAGTCTTTGATCAGGGTGTCGAGGTCGGCAACGAACAGTGTGCGTCGGTTGCGAAGCCAGGGTTGTATGATGTGCAGAGTATGATGTACAGGGGCTCGTCCAAACAGCATAGTGCCGACCATACGAGGCGAGAGGGCAGGCATAGTCGGCGAAGCAGTCTGCAGTGAGGACTTCCTGCTGCTAGCGGTATCATCGAAGGATCGCGTTGCGTCGCACGCCAGTCCGTTGTCGTTGCTGTAGCACATGGACCTCCGAAGCATAGATTCACCGGTGATGGACGAGGCTGCCAGAGCGGCGTAGACGGATGAGATCGATGAGATAGTGGTGGTGGCAAACCGGCAAAGCGTCGCGACCGGCACACGCGCAGCCGCTCCAACCAAGAATCAGGCTATGGCCACAAGTACAGATGCGCTAGAGAGACAGGCACTGGACTTATCAGGGCCTTCCGCGCCGTCCGAGCCCCACCCAGAGGATGGCAAGAGCGAGACGGACGACGATGACATCTTGACCATCGATCGCGACCATGTTGAAGACGGACGGCCTATCGTCAGCACAGGCGATAGAAAGTGGCTTCAGAACGGCGCTACGCACACTGGACCCAAGGGCGTGCTTGTAGATGAGCGGACTAGCCGGCAGAGTCCCACACTGGTGTCCAATGAGACATTATCAGACGAACAAGCGATTGCAGAATATAGACGGCAACGACTTGGCGAGCTACAGAACATTGGTGCTACCGACTCACAGAGCTTGTTGACGGGTACACATAACTCACCTGCGCAAGTGAAGGAAGTTGGACTGCTCACCTTTGAAGAGACGGTCATCAATGAACGGCCATCGACAAGTGTCATCCTCTGCCTCTACGAACCGCATCTGGACAATTGCGCGATCTTCCTCGATCTCTTCAGCAAGCTCGCACAATGTTATCCAGCATCTAAGTATACTTTTACAAGGGCGATAGCCTCAGAGCTCGATTTCGCGCAATCGAGCGGATCGGATGTCCTACCGACCGTGCTGGTCTATCAAGCCGGCGAGCTGACAAAGAGCATCATTGCGATAGAGCTAGAGTGGCGACCGAAGCAGACAACATTGCAAGTCGTTGAAGACACGCTCATAAGGTCAGACTCGATCCTCACTTGGTGCGGCAAATTGTCTGATATCGACATTGTAGGCATGGTGTCCTAGACAAAAGCTTGGCTCTACCGGACCGGTGAGTTTGTATGTACACGTCTTGTCACACTGTACAGGCCTTTGTTGTGCGGTGTAGTGTATGATCGATTGCAGACTTGCAGCCAGTACAACATACATGAACCTGAGCATCATACTATTGCCCTATTTGCCGCCATGCTCGAGCACAGACTTTGGCTTCTCTTTCTCCTGGGGCTGGCTCTCAGTCTGCTTCTTTTCCAGCTGCTCTTTCGCCTCCTCGCGCGTCGACTCTTTGGGCTCCTCGTCTATTGTGTCGGGCCGGGACACCGATGCGGTAGTCGAAAAAGCTCTCTGACCTGAGGTGTGCGCCTTGCTGGTTTGTGGTTGCGGTAGTAATTCGAGCGGAATGTCGCTCGGATTGAGTAGCGTCAGGGCAAATCGCCTCGATCGTCCCTCGGCGGCATGATCGCGAGGCAGATCCTCGTGCTTCTGTAGCACCACTCCGCCTGTTTCCGTCCGTCTCAATCAGTCCGCACCCAAAGACTGTGAGCGGAGGAGACTCACAGTATTTGCGCTCCCTGCTCGGTCGCTCCTCTCTTGGCGTCTTGTAAAATCGTACAAAGCCAGGTTCGAGAGCAAAGAGCGTGTGATCTCTTCCCATGCCAACGTGTTGACCGGGATGCCATGTCGTGCCTCGCTGTCGCACGATGATCTGGCCCGCCTTGACTTTCTCGCCGCCAAACTTCTTGAGACCCAGCCGTCGTCCGGCTGAATCTCGTCCGTTCTTGGTCGACCCACCTCCTCGTTTGGTGGCCGTTCGTACTTGCATGAGCACGCCGCCATTGGAAAGGCTCGTGTCGAACGAGAGGTGACCGAGCCGGCTGAGCAGCGACATCCTCACAGAGTGACTGACACACGCAGGGCGAGGGCCAACTCGTCTTTTTATTTCGCGCCTGCTTTTGGCCTCTTCGTGAGCCTTTTGCTCCAACAGTCCAGTGCCCCCTGCGCACACAACACTGCTCATGTCAGCCAAGTCCTCCGTCAGATGAATTGTCTCGACAGCTCAGTGGGATGTCATGATCATCCACATGCAAGCAAACTTGAGACCCTTCACACGATCTATGCATCTTCAGAGGCACGCACGGCCGATGGCTTGCGGTGGCTCGTCGCTTGCTCGCACCCTGACACGTTGCTCTCACAAGGCTATCGCCCCTGGATCGAAAGTCAAATAACTTGATTGAGACGTTGTCACGACAGCTCATCGCCGCAACGAATGCAAATGTATCCGCACGCGCTCCGCTCAGCTGACTGGACAACCCGGCCCCTGTTTAGGTGGTTTAGCTGTAACTCCAGAGCTAAGCGCCGGAGATCGAAAGTGCTCGCTGCCCAATTCATCAAACAAATGTGGAGCAAGATCATCGCTATCTACATCGTCGCTGCTTGGCTTTGCCTCGTCAACGCCCTCGCAACAGACAGGCCTCAGATCGGCAAATCGCAAGTGTGTGTTCTGTCATCGACTTTGATGAATGGACATCAAAAGGAGCTTGCCTTTGGCCTTTTCTACGACACAAGCAAGGAACAGTACAGCAAGCTCACCACATTTGCAAGCCAGTACGATTGCCAGTGCAGCCGCGCCCCTGTGAGCTACGTCAACCTTCATTTTGCGCGCTTCAATGGCAAGCCAAAGATGTATCCATACGGCTCCTGCTAATTTGAGCAAGCCAGTCGTTGAGGGGAAAACTTCCATCATCATCATCTTCACTTATTCTTACGATGGACTGGCGTATCAGCTCGAGCCATCACTCGTGGATGGCGTGGGGTAAGTATGCTCCTTCTTCCTTAACGACAAGGCTTACACAGACTCTCAGACTCAAATCGTGGAGTCTCAAGTGTGGAGGTGCCATTGTCAAGAAAGCTTAGCATGCGACGCGCAATGCATCCCTGTCTCGCTCACACGTAGAACGGTCTTTGCTCGCATTCCAGCTTGACTGTTCCCTGTATCAGCCGTCGGATTGGTCGAGATCAGCGAACGTACCTGGCTCAGCGAACAAAGCCGAGCACGCGCCGTCTGCTCGACATTTGACGCTGATCTGGCCTTTCTCGAACTTTATCTGCATTCTATCGTACCAGGCTTCAACTTGTACTTCGTATTCGGCTTCGCAGCACTCCGTATACAGAGGCGGAAAGAGCGGGCTTTGCCATAACCGTGCCGGGCAACTCGCAGTGAAGACCCATCGATAGCCATCCAGGGTGTCAATCTGGGCCAGAAAATGACACTTGAACACAGCAAAGGGTGCCCAGGCCGGCGGCGGTCTGCCCATCCGCACACACGAGAGGCCAGCATTTCTGCGAAATTGGGTCGGCGAGACGCGAACGCGCACTTGCGTGCTATTCGAGATGTACTCGAGAGGCATGATCCGTCCATTTCTGTCTTTGAACTTACAAGTTGCTTCGCCGTGCAAGATCGTCCCGTAGCCGCGGGGATCAGGTTGCGATGGCGGCGCTCGGACCGAAAGTGCAAGCAGTGCGACGGCGGAGATGGCCTTTAGTTGCAGGATCGCCATGACCGCCAATTGATCAGCTGTTCTCTTTATATCCCTTGACGGAAGTATTCAGGAAACAAATTGCATGCTCAGGAGTCATCAGATCACGCAACAGTACAGCGCTTCGCAACGTCAACGACTCGAGCCAACAAGACCAAATAAGTAGTCGAATGATGCTGCTTGCACTCGTCCTCGGTCTCTTGTTCTGCCAGGGTATCGCCGCGCTCGATCGTCCAGCGGGCGTTCCGGCTGGCAAGCACTGCGTTTTGTCGTCGACGCTTCTGAACGGCAGGCAAGACAGCTTTCCCTTTACATTGCACTACGACGTGCAGAAGGGTCAATATGACCAGCTCGTCATTGGCGCAAAGCCATTCTTCTGCCTGTGCGATGTCGTGAGAACCGAAAGCGGCTTTGTATACAACACCGCAAAGTTTGCTGGTACGTAGCAACCTGCTTCGAATGCAATCGCTGCAAGGGCTATGACAGTCGTCCAAGGCGACACGAGCATCCATTTTGATTTCCAGTACACCCTGGAGAGTCTGACCTACCATCTCGAACCCTCGAAAATCAACGGAATTGGGTTCGTCCGTTCCTTTGGTATCTCGCCATCGCTCATGCACAGCCGCAGTCTCAAGACATGGACGCTTACGTGCGGCGGTGTGCCTATCGAGCCAACGAACTCCATGTAGTTATCGATTATCGAGCCAACGAACTCCATGTAGTTGTCGATTTCATCTCGCAAGCAATGCAGGAGACTACGTTGACCCGTCACGAGGCGATGATGCGTGTCTCGGTCCGCAATCCAAAGGGGTTCATGGCCTCCCATGCGCTCCTTGTTTGCTCCTTTGCTTTCCTGTGAACCAATCAAACGCTCCAAGCTCGCAAAATGAAGATCAGCTTTGCCGCCGCCCTGCTCGGAATCGCATCGTTTGTACACGCTTCGGCACATGAACTGAATGGCGCGATACTGCCAGTCGGTGACCATACCTGCGAGCTCAAGACCAAAACGTTCCACGATACGGCACCTACCGTGACTTTCAAGCTGGTCGCAGCTTACAACGCCAAGGCCAAGGCGTATCAGTACACCCAGATCCAATACAATGGCAAGATGTACAAGTGTGTGACAACGCCTAAAACCGAATGGGATCCTGTTCTGTACACCTCAAACTGCCCTGGTAATTGGCAATCTACCACAGTCGCGCTCGCTGACGCCAGACTTAGTCCTCGCTGGCAAGACTTATATCCCCATCACGCTCGGCTACACAGCCGACGAGCTCGTCTATTCCCTCGGAATGACTTCCATCGAAGGCCAGGGGTATATATTTCGCCTTGTCGGCAAATCACTCAGCTGATGCAAAGACCACAGACTCAAATCTTCGAGTCTCGTGTGCGATGGCGTCTCCATCCTCCTGCGCTGATTACGCTGTGTCAGAGATGCCATATGACATGCATCTTTTGCGATCCGTCGAGTGGCAACTGATGAATGCTACCGCGAATATGCCGTGTTGCCATGACGTTGCTTACCTGTCGTCTTCCAACGAGAGTCATCTCCTTCCCTCCACTCAACGTACACAGTCAAAAAGGATGAAGACTTTCTTCGCTGTCGCCCTCTGCGCTCTGCTGTCAGTCGTCAATGCAGCTCCTGTCCAGGCTCCGGCCAACTCAAAGATCTCAACTCGAGGGTGCGAGCTCAACGTCGTGCTTCTCAACGGCAAGCAAACCACCATCGAATTTTCGCTTGTGGCAGAAACCGATGCCGAGACCCACGAGACTTTGTATGACCAGGTCGCCACACTAAATTACACTAGGGTCTGCGCGACTAAGACCTCCGCAACGCCCGTATCCATGCCGTTCGAGTCAATCTGCACAAGTGCGCATTTCACTGGCGCTGTCCGATGTTGGCTGATCAGACCACAGTTTCAACCGACAAGTCGGTCGTGCCTATCACCTTGCGTTACGGCCAGGAGCATATCATGTACCATCTGGGCCCTAGCCAAATCGACGGTCAAGGGTATGCTGTCCACACTCCTCTGTCACGATCACAACTAACCCGTCATTGCAGTATGCAAAGCTGGGATCTCAAGTGTGGCGGCGTTGTGATTCCTAAATACTGATCTGAGACGATTGCAATGCATCTCGACTCGTTGCAGTGAACTATTCCGGTCCATCGTGATCTTCAGAAGGACCATTAGCGCATTCGATCATTGGGTCATCGCTCCATTGGCAATGATAGTCTTTCGGCTGCCAGACACCTACGCCATGCACGCCAGAACTTACGCCAGCAGGAGCGCAGGCCATTCCCGTTGTGTCTGTCGCGACCTGAGCAGAGTGTGACGCATTCAAGAATGGGCTTACATTCCGTATTGCTGATGTAGCTCTCTCCTGCGTACGAGAACTGGTAGAGGTAATACATGCTGGGCAAAGTGCTGCCAGGGGTTTTGGCCATTGCGATGTTGGCCATGAGGGGCTTTCCCTGGAACTGGCCACGGACTGCGCTTACGCTCAGTACGAGCGATCCCAAGTGAGCCGATGGCATACGAAGGACGTGATCCACTTGATAAACGGTGCCCAAGAAGCGATTGGGCTCATTGTGAACAGAATGACAGCACATGCCGGGCTGGTCGAGGAATGAATTGTACGGCGTGGTCAGAAGATCCTATTGTACCTCTCAGTATGCACGAATCGCTCTCTTGGGGGCGCATACGCCGTTCGCAGGATTCCATTGCATCGAGAATTGGGCGCCAAACGTCATGCCTTTGTAGGCTATTTGGATCGAACAATTAGGCAAATCGGTGAGCTGCACGGCTTTGACAGCTGAGAGAGACGCAATCGTAAGCAGACCCATTGGAAACATCTTGCGCATCATTCGCTGATCTGTGGTTGGCTGTCCTAGCCAAGAAAGGCAAGCACAATCCGGAGTGGAAACAGGTAAGGGATGACGCGGTGACTTCTCGTGTCGCGGACATTCTGGCTGACTGCTTCGACAAAGCCGCTCAATAGCAGCCTTGCGAAGTTCCTTGAGATAGTGCTGAGCCTCATAACTTTGGAATGAAGTATCGTAGGGATGCGAAGCATGTGAACGGCCGGCAGGGCGGCATGTCATCACGGCATTATCGCGTCTGAGGCTCAGCGCGGCCGAAGGTGACAAGATGTTGGCAAGTGCACCTTGATGCATGTCTGTCATGACCAAGAGCTATCGAGGGTCAGGGTCGTGGCTGAGACTACGCGGTAGAGCAGTCGGTGAGGGGATTGAACATCCACTTGCAGCCATAGTCCTTTGGCTGCCAAACACCAACGCCGTGCAGGCCAGAGTCCTGGCCAGCCGGAGCACACGACATGCCGGTTGAGTCTATCAAGGCATCAGCGATGATCGTGTCATACGAAGCAAAAGCGTACAGTCTGTATGGGCAATGTAAACATCTGGGCCGTAAGACAGGCGGTAGATATAGAACACGGCAGGCAAGGTAGATCCGGGGTGCTTGAGCATTGCCATATCAATGATGAGCACCTGACCCTCAAATTGACCATGGACTGGGCGTGCTTAAGACTAAGCGTAGATTGCGAGCTGTTGCAGACTTACAGATGACGCGATCCTCCTCGTAGTGAACGCCTAGGAATCGCATGGTGTTGCTGCGGACGGAGGTACAGCACTCGCCTGGCAGATCCAAGAACGAGTTGTACGGCGTGTTGACGAGGTTCTGCTGCACCGATCAGCTCCGAGGAGGTGATGGCATGAGGACATACTCCCGTTGTGTCCCATTGCATCGAAAATTGCGCACCCCACGACTTGCCTTCGAACGAGACTTTGATTGAGCAGTTTGGCAGATCCTTGAGCTCGAGGGCCCAGACGGAGCTGCGAGCGAGCACAGCCAGCGAAGCTAGTAGGCGCACGATCTGCATCTTGTTTGCGAGACGTGGTTGTATTGTTGGGCAACCGTACTTGCGAGCAATAGGAGATCATGAAACGAACGGAAGCTCGAACGCCGAAACAATCCCTCAGCTCGGCGACTGATCCCTCTGGATCGTATGGCAGACGAAAAGACATAACGATGCGGGTAAGCGGATGCGCACGAGACTTTAGAAGGTGAGGGTTGGCGGCGTGGATGCATTGTGATTATGTGATCGCGAATGTCAGAATAGACGTCTGCTACGAGTCGTGTCTTGCGAGACAGTCAGGCTGCTCGGTCATGCTGAACTCTCGTGGTGACGTGCACGGCTAGCTTGATGCGTTGCGACTGTACATGCATACACGGCAGGTTGAGGCAACACAGCTACGGGCCTGGATTAGTAGTGGCGCAGTCGACAACGGGATTGTTGATCCAATTGCAGCCATAATCCTTTGGCTGCCGGACGCCCACGCCGCGTACTCCAGAATTTACGCCAGCTGGAGCGCAAGCCATGCCGGTCGAGTCTGTTTGGTAAATCAGTCACGTCAGAGCAACATGATGGCAAAACCATACAGTCACTCTGTGCAAAGTATTCATCTGAGCCGTACGACATGCGGAAGATGTAGAACACGGCCGGCAGGGTTGAGCCGGGATGTTTGAGCATTGCGATCTGGATGACGAGCAGCTGACCCTCGAATTGGCCGTGGACTAATCGTGCGTTAGAATCTTGCAGAACGAATGCCTGTCTGAGGCTCACAAACGACACGGTCGTCCTCGTAGTCAACACCGAGGAACTCGGCAGCCTGATCGCGATAGGAAGCGCAGCAAAGTGCGGGTACGTCCAGAAAAGAGTTGTATGGCGTGGCAACAAGTTTCTGTAGAAATCTGTAAGACTTGGAGGAGCTGATCACATTGATTCATACACCATTCGAGCCCCATTGGATAGAGAACTGTGCGGCCCAAAGCTTGCCCTGGAAGGAAGTTTGGATCGAGCAATTTGGCAGGTCAGTGAGCTGGACTGCCCAGATGGTGCTGAAGCCTAGCATGGCCAGCAAAGTCAGTACGAAACCGCTGTGCATGCTTTGTGGTGTTGCGCGGTGAGTGTTGGTATCGGTGCTGATGGAGTGTCAGTCAGCGCAGGAGAAGGGACAGCACAGCACGAAAGGGAAGGGTCAAACGGTACAAAGCTCCGTCGGTTTCAGACGTGCCGCTAATCGATGGCCAGTTGCAGGATGTAGACGAGCAGCATGTATGTCAAAAGTCAATTGGAGTGTCACAGTGATGCGCAATACGAGGCCGCGATTGCAGCCACCAGGGAAAGTATTGCATCTCGTCTGCTGGAATGTAGTGAGGTAACCATGCCGAAAATCGCTGCCGGTAACGCCTAGTGTTGTCACGTTGTAAAGCTCCATGCATGCACAGACGGATCCGAGGAAGAGCAGCTACTGAGCTGGAGCAGAGGTGGCGCACTCCACAGTCGGATCCATCTGCCAGGTGCAACCAAAGTCCTTGGGCTGCCAGATACCGACACCATGGACGCCCGAGTTTGTGCCAGCAGGAGCACAGGCCATGCCCGTCGTGTCTGCCGAACAGTCAACCAAACGATGAGGTCTGTCAAAAGCTGAATCCGGCTCACATTGGGTGTTATCTATGTACGCATTGCCAGCATACGAGAGCTTGAAAATATAGAACACGCGCGGCAGAGTATCTCCGTGATGCTTGAACAAGGAAATTTGTACCATCATCGGCTGACCGTCGAATTGGCCTCCGACTGCTGCGATCTCAGCTTGCGCGGTCGCACGAGACCGCAAAACTGACGAAGTACGCGATCGTTCTCGTAAGTGACGTCCAAGAACTCTGTGCCGATATTGACAATGTTCTCGCAGCAAGCAGCCGGGTCGTCTATGAATGAGTTGTAAGGCGTGGCGAGAAGGGCCTAGTACGCCAGATCAGCGTTGCTTGAGGCTAGACAGCAAAGGTTACGCCAGTCTTGGGATCCCACTGCATGGAAAATTGCGCGCCCCAAATCTTGCCTTGAAACGATATTTGGATGGAACAATTGGGCAAATCGGTAAGCTGGACAGCCTGAGCGGCTACAGAAGCGATCAAAGCAAGCCAGGTAAGCAACATGATTGCGTGTTATGCGAGTCAAACGGAAAGCTGGGGAGCGAGGCGAGTCAGATGAGAAGGCACCGACCAGTCGGACAAAGTCAAACGGGTGCAAGTTTGCGTGCAATGTTTCACTTTTGTTTGTCCATAATGTCTACTTCGCCCTCGGCATATTGTTCAGCTTCAACTGTCTTTCGGTCTAGTAGTCGATCGACTTGTACGTGTAAGCCGTTGATGAGCTTGAAGAGGACCACAAAGAGGCCGGCAGAAGCGACGTAGATCGCCAATCGCTCAAAAGGTGCTTCCAAGCGGAGGAACGGGTATGGCAGGCGTCCATTTTTGACTGCAGCAATCTCAATATGAGTGCAGTAGGCTAGCAGACCGAGGCCGGCGATGTAGTCTGGTCGCAAGCTCTTGTTGAAGGGGGGCTGGAAGACCAGAAAATCGAACCAGAGCAGGACGACGGGCATGAGGTGGAGCGCAAGATCGAGCTTGATGGGAAGAACGAGTGCTTCTATCGGTGGGATCATCAGTTCCGGTTTGGCCGTCTTGATGCCCCAGTACAGGATAGATATGAGCGTCTCTAATGGAACGGCCACGGCTCCAAATGCTTGTGCATTAATCTCTGCGGCGCGGCTGTCTGTGAAGTCGCGATGAAGTGCCAGTGCAAAGTAGATCCAAGTGATCGCGAGGCCAACGACGGTGAGATAGACAGACTGGCCGCCATACTGTTTCGCGGCAAAGTCGGATCTGCTCTCGCGTCAATCGACGGCATGCCCGCGGAACGTACGACTGACAACGGTGACGGCTCATACAAAGCGCTGAAGGCTTGCGTGACGCAGCCTAACGATATTGCATGCGTGACAATGGCGGGGATGTTGTCCATCGATGGTTTGTGTACAGTTGCGTGTGTTGTCGACTTGCCCGGGGTCTGACTATGACGTGTCGCTAGGTCAAACATGATTTCTTTTTCGAATAGACTCTCGCGGTAAAGCGGGGTACTGCCCCACTTTGCCAGACGCGTCCGCGATCGCGTCCTTCCTTTTCGGCTGGGCTCAAAGGCTCGTCGAGCGATCGATTCAGCACACATGAGCACCACAACGCCCGCGCGGCAGCGTCATGCTACCGCGAGTACCAGCGCCAGTGGAACGAGCAACACGACATCGCCGCTGCGCTCTACATTCGCCGTCACGAGACCTTTTGACTTTGGTGGGAGCGGCGTAAATCGACCTCAGCTCAGTCGAGAGTCAAGTTTTACGCCGGACACGCAGAGGCGCATGAAGCGACATGATGAGTCGTATCACGATGACAGAAACAAGATCAGCAGACATAGGAGAGCAACGTCGAGCATTGCGCAGCTTTCCACATTCCTTCACCGCTTGGCCGGCGACCAAACGCCCCACGTAGAGGGTCTGACTCTGCCGCCGGTCTCGACGTGGTCCGAGAGGAAACAGTATGAGGAGATATATCGCTTTCCGGCGCCACAAGCCAACATTCTCTCGAGCCGAGCGCCTACTCGAAGGCGTACTTGCGTCGCCGCCACTCGTTTCATCATAGGCGCAATCGCGCTAGGCTTGCTGATCCTCGGCGCAGCCGGGGAACCTCGACGTGCACACATAAGGCATCATCTGGGGGAGCTCATGATGAGTAACCCTCTCTATGTCGGCTTCACCGCCATCAACTCACCCGTACCTATACCCGCGCCACAAGACGCCGCACAAGTCGTGCTCCAATCATCTTCTCGAGGGCGAAAGTGTGCTCACTCTCTTGCTCGCTCACGAGAGACTCTTGTGCTTTCCGCAAAAGGACGTCAATGTATCGACATACCCTCTGCATTGCCGCACCTCTGGCGAGTCCAATTCTGCTACGTACCAGACACGCCCGATGGCGGGCATTGCAACACAGGCAATTTCTTAATCTCAGCTGTCTCGCAAGATCTCGGCGGATGGGAAAAGACGGCCTTGTTCCAGCAAAGCGGGCCAGGGGTACTTACAGATACGAATAGCAAAGCTCGTACTCAACGGGCACTGAACCCGTCTCGATGTAGCGTCAAACCGGACGCTAGCCTAGTCCATGCAAGCGATCAACTCGTCGCACAGCATTACGGACCGGACGCTTTCGAGATCGTCATTGATGGTGCTGAACGAGTAGTCCTCACGCGACCACATTACTTGGGCCAATGCCGCTACGAATACTCGCTGACCGAGACTGGCCTGAGCAATGCTGGCGCGCTCACAATCAAAGATATTAGATGGCAGTACACTGTAAGCATACCACGTCTCATCCGCGCTCGTTCTGAGGGTCTTTTGCAGGATCACATGGCGTTTTTATCTACGGCAAAGCCCACATTTGCTCTATACAACAGCTCATTGCTAGACGGGCCTTATCCGCTGCCGAAAGAGCTATGCGCGCGCTCATGCACGTCTGAGCGCGTCTCCGTGTCACCACGAGGCAACTTCAAGTCGCCAGATCTGCCGCTATGCAAAAGAGGCAGCGACATAGAAGGCACCTATTTGCCGACGACAGGCGGCGGCCCAACCTATGCATGGCGACCTCGGACATGTCGCCTCGATCCCGCTACTGATCAGCTAAATCTCAAGCGCTCGCGATGCTTGCGGCCTGGTGCGCTGTCCACTACGCAACCTGGCCGGAGGCGTATCGCCTTTATTGGCGATTCCCATGCCCGCTACATCTACGATGGACTTGTCGCAAGACTGAATGGTTCGGAGCCCGTCTACGTGTGTCTTACTTCTCTGCTCGCATGCTATTGCTGAATGGGCGGAGGATGCAGGTCAAAGGCAGCGTGAAGAAATTCATTGCCGAGAGACTTCAGATCGACTTTTTCTTCGAGCCAGAGCTTGCCTCTTTCTTGTTGCGCAAGAGGCCAGATGACGACAAATATCATCACATCGTTTTGAGCGTTGGCGCGCACCAATCTGGCAATCCGAATGCCGACATCCGTCTTGAGACTTCGCAATGGATCAACTTTATCAATTCGACCCTACGTGATCGTATCGAGCGCAGCCCTTCTCACCAATCTTTCATCCTGCTCACGCCGCCTGCTGCACGACGCGTCATACCCAAAGGCATCATGCAAGAGTTCTGGCGGACTGACCCCCGCATGCAACATTGGTCAGCCTTAGCCAGCGACTTGCTTCGCAATACCCGAATTACCACGATTGATGGCTTCAAGCTATCTGCACCCTTTGTGCGCGACACACACGATGCAGTTCATTATGCAGGCACGCCTGTGCTGCGCGCCATGGAAGATCAGATCTTGCATCACCTTGGCATCTGCGCCGAGCAGCAAGCCGAGGACCGTTTCCGCCGTCTTGTCAAGCACGAGCGGAGACGACACATGTACTGAGACAGCCACCGACTGCTTGTTGTGATGATCATAAATTATGCATGCACGGACCTATCCTACACCCTCTATACGTATGTGAACTAAGACGGACTGCCATTTCGTAGCAAGATGTTCGTAGTATTCGGACTGATGCCTTGCACCGCGCCTGCTGTGCTCAGGCTTTTCAGCAACGTGGGCATGGCCACAACGGATACGTTTCTGCCAGGCTGCTGCAGCAGATATGCTACCATTCCTGCCACATGAGGAGTTGCCATGCTCGTGCCACTCAGCACTTGTGTGGAATTGTCGCTGGTGTACCATGTCGATGTGACGTCTGTGCCAGGCGCGAAGAGATCGACACACTTGCCATAGTTCGAGTAGTAAGTCTGACTGTCTGTGATGTCTGTGGCAGCGACAGTGATGGCATAAGTAGCTGACGCTGGCGAATATTGACAAGCGTCTGCCGCACTATTCCCAGCCGCTACAACGACATGCACTCCGGCGATGATGGCTTGTGTGATGGCATTATTGAGAGCTGTGCTGACACTGGCCTGGATGGATAGATTGATGACATACGGATTTGCTTTTGAAGCCTTGTATTGCTGTGCCACGTAACTGATGCCCGAGATGATGTCGCTGATCGCACCTGAGCCGCTATCGCTCAGTACTTTGATCGCTCTGATTTGAGCAGACTTGGCGACGCCCCACTGAGTGCCAGCTGCCGTGCCTGCACAGTGAGTGCCATGACCGTTGCCGTCTGTGAGGTTATAGCCTCCATATTGAGTGACGAACTTTGCACGGCCGCCGAAATCAGTGTCTGTGGTTCGGACTCCAGTATCGATGATCCAAATCCATGGTGTCGCCATTGATGTACTACTGGCGTTATAGGTGTACGAGAAATTCGTCAATGCATCGTTCTGCTGAGCCAGCTTTGCCTTCTGCCCGAGACGAGATAGTGCCCAGTCTGCGTTGCGCTGAGTGATGGCTGACGTTCGCGCGATACCGTCAATCTCGATGCTGGCGACTGCAGGCGAAGAGGCGATAAAGTTGAGCACAGAACCGCTGAACTGACCAGAGAAGCCATTAAGAATAGACGGATCGTACTGGGCTGTGATCTTGCCTGAATTGGGCAACAGAGCGATAATCTTCTCGAGCTGTGTGATGAAGGCTGCAAGTGGACTCGTGCTTGATAACGTGACAATGTAGCCGTTGGCTCGATAGGGCGTGCCTGTCGGTATCGTGGCTGCATTGACGATGGCGGTGAACGTCAAGACCGCAGCGGTCAGGCGTTGCAAGAGCATCATCTTGTTCTGATGCTGAGCAAGGGTAGCACAAGCGGAAACAGGATGAAACGGAACGAAGACTTGGACGGCTAGACTGCCGGGACAGCGGATGGCCCAAACTGGTCAGAGACATGTGATCGCCCGACGATCGTCTTCGCCAAAAATTTGAGTTCGCCCGCGCTGCCGCGTGTCGCGTATCGCGTTCACGCGCTTGACAGCGAGCATTGTTCCGCTGAGCTCCACAGCTGTTGGCTATGGGCAGATACGACGTCGACGAGATTGATGAGGAGCCATACGAGTCGCTGTCGGAAGAGGAGACGCTCACTCAGTATGGCGACGATGAGAAGGACGACAGGCAAGCTCGCAAGGATGATCAGGTGCAAGGCGAGGACGGCGAGCCACTTACGCGCAGAGAGCTCTTCAAGCCGGCGATTGTGTCCATCTGTTCAGCTTTGGGTGGCTTCGAAGAAGAGACGACCGAGTCTGGGGAGTATGTGAGCGTGTACAAGCTGGGCGACGAGTGTCTTAGTAGGCTCCTGGAGCTTGCGACCTCTGTGTGACTCTGAGCTGCGTCGCACAGAATGTCTCAAAGACCTCAAGCGCTTCTGGCGCATGGACGACCAAGACGACGACAGGACGGTCGCGCGACTATGCTTTGAAACGGGCGTGCTCTCCAAAGACCTCCTGCCTATCCTACTGTCGCAAGCTGGCACAGGACCTCGCGGCGACAAGATTGCCCTTGCGTGCGGTCAGTCTGCCTCGGCACATCCTCATGCGCGTACTGACTCGTATGAGCAGCTGATCTCATTGGTGCAATGACTTGGCCTATCGACGTCGCAGAGGAGCTGAAAGAGGCTGCTGAGGAAGCTGCCATCAGAGGAGGACCTGATGCGCCGCGAGTCGACTTTGCAAGCCTGCTGAGGATACAGCTGACCTACAAGGCGGCCATACTCAAGGCCAATGCCGTCGAAACTATTCTCAAGCTTTGCGTGCCGTCACTCGCCAAACCTCGAAGGCAAATGATACAAAACATGGACATATACGTTGTGCTCATGCTGTGGTTTGGGGCAGGGATCGAACAGAGAAGGATGCAAACATCATCACTCTAGTCCTTCACATCTTCAGAAACCTTGCAGCTATCAAAGATAGGCCGCGGTCGGCCGCGACGTCAACGCAGGCTGTGCAAGACTCGACTCTACAATCTGAGTTGATACAGTCCATGAATCGACACGAAGTCTTTCAAGTTCTGCTCAATATCGCTCACCTTTCCATGGGGAACGAGTTCAGAGTGTGGAATCTGGTCGTGCTTGACATCTTTCACTTGATCTTCCGCGGCTGCAAGCCTGCTGATCTCGTCGGCGACGTCGACAAGGTAAGTGGCAGGCACGCGTAGCTATGATGGCTGACAGGCGAGAACAGTCAACATCGAAAGGCTTGCAAAGCTTATTAGAGGCAGAGGACAGTCGCAAGCGGATCGATCAGCGAAAGGGCTCCAGCCGACACAACAGATTCGGCACGACGCTGACGCTGCGGACGACGGAGCGGAGCTATACACTCCACAAACAGTCTGCTGTGAATGTCTCGCCTACAAAGATCATCGACCGTGTCAAGAAAACCAAAGCAAAGCCTCTCAAAATCCAGGACGAGCTGACGACGCCGACAGAGCTCACGCCCGAAGCGCTGAAGGCTCTGCAGCAGATCGCGCAGCAATTCATTGAATCCTGCTTCAATAACTTCTTCGAATCCGTCGGCGGCGACATCCGAGCAGAACGACCGAAAGTGCGCGAGGCAGATCATCTGCGTTACCTCTTCCTGTCTCGCTTCTTTCTCGAATACTTCTTGTTGCTTATCGCCAGCGAGAAAGCAGCCGGCATTGACCCTTCGAGCGAGCAAGGTCACGACTTTGATCTTGTGGCAGATATGACAGAGATTGACACTGTCAATCTTGTTACAAAGCGGATGCGGATAGGTCTTGACGACAAGCCAGTGAGACACAGCGAGGTCCAAGGAGCAGTCGAGCTCTTTACTCAGATCCTGCTTCTGCTCGAGTCGCTGAGCGCCTCGTCGAACGAAGACCACCGTGATGTGGCGCAAGTCATGCAAGATAAGATCTATTACGAGGAAGAGATTCTAGCGACTGCTATCACAGTCGTAGATCGATATGGCAAGCGCAATACGCTTCAATACCTCGAATCTGTCATTCACTTCGCGTACACCATGCTGCGTACGCTCGAACGCTACTCCAAGTCGACTGCCCACATGTATGTGCGCAGCAAACGCAAGAAGATTGCTCAGAGGAAGAAACGTGCCGCTGGTGAAGCTGCCGATGACGGTCACGATGAAGACTCGCGGCCCGATTCTGGCGCGAGATCGAAATCAGAGCATGCCTTCAACTTTGCCCAATTCGAGGCCCGCTTTGCAACGGAAGCGACCTTGAACACCTGTGTAGCTTACTTGCGAGGCTACAAGACCTTCAGATCCGACGAGCAGATGAAGCGGATCGTCGGCCTCATGCATCGGCAAGCAGTAAAAGCCAACAATGCTGCGCTCTTCTGGAAGATCTCCACCCTTACACTCTTTGGAGAGATACATAGCGACCGACAGCTCCTACCAAGTACACGTTCATATAACGATCTCTACAAATTCGTGGAATTTGTGCTGCGCGGATTCTTCAAGGCAGCGCAGCAAGCTCCACTGGTTATCGTCGAGGCGCTGTTTCCCCATCGCAAGAGCGATGTTAAGCGCTTGCAGTCTGGCTTTGCTCAGGAGGATGAAGACAATTCGGACGACGAGGTTGCCACTCGCGCGCTCAAGATGCCCGCAGAGCTGGTCGTCAAGCGTGGCTTTACCCAGACTCAGCAGATGGGTATCGCGATCAGTCTGCTAGCCGACGCTTATAAGGAGTATCTGCTCGATTGGGTCAAAGATGTAAGCTTTGTCTGCGGCAGCACGATCACGTCTGACACATCAAGCAGACATTACGGACTGTCCTCAGAGCGCGCAAAGAGGTTGTCGAGGAGATCGACGGGCCGCCAGAGACGCAGATGGATCTCACCGAAGATATTGACGATGCGGAACTGAAACGACGTCATGAGCTCGCCAGCAAGCCCTCAGAAGCTGCTCTCGCGGCGTTCCAGGCGTATGACGTGCCATATGATGATGCCGACACAGAAAAGGCAGCAACTAAAGATCCTCAACTCCAGTTGTTGCTCAGACTCATTTCTTGGGAATCTCGCATCCCCGAGCACAACAAGTTTGTCATCTGGACGGTGCCCGCCAGGCGATTGCCAAAGGAGATGGAAGCCGATCTGCGGATGATTGATGACTTTCTCATCAATCCTCTCGATGCCAACACTGGCCAATCAGCAGCTGAGCTGGTCCGAAAACAAGCCAAAAAGCGGCCCAAACGAGCTCGTGTCGGGTCAGACGGACTTGAGCTGTCCGAAGAGGAGCCAGTACCATCACGCAAGCGCACCCGGAAGCAAGACGAGCAACGCCAAGCTTACTTATCAACTCAATTTATTGCCTCGAGCGACGAGGAAGAAGGACTCGATCAATATGCCGACTTCTTTGCCAAAGAAGCGGAGGCAAAGCGAAAGCGCGACGCTGGCGGTATCGTGGGTGGATCTGTCCAGCCAATATCTCAGATGTCACAGCAGCTCAAAGTCGTCAAGCCGCCGGCCGAGCCTATGCCTGCGCCTGTAGCGCTGACCGATCGAAGCGAAAGCAGTCAATCGCCCGTTGCATCAAAGCACACTGATCCGAGCAGCTCGACGCCGCCATCGAGTCTGCCGCTCTCTCATCCGTCCTCACCTGAGCCATCTGCGCCGATTACAGTCAGATCAAAGGACGTGCGCAGAAGCAGCTCACCGGCTATCCGCAAACTCAGCAAGCGTCGCAAGCGATCTGTGGGAAGCAGCGGCAGCGATGCTGAAGATGGCATGCCATCGTCTGCTCGCGCTCTCTCGCTTTCACCACAGCGTCCAGCAATGAGGCGCAAGCCTCAGAAGATAGTGGACAGCGACAGCGAGTAGTCATGTGTTGTAAGATAAGCATGCATTGAGTCCAGCTCAGGGCACTGCTGCGCCCTCGACGTACTTATTGATATCCATATTGTTGCAAACGAGACCGCAATCGGTCACGCTGTTGCTGCTGTCAGCCAGGCGGAGTTGAGCATGGCAAGAACGCACATATTCGGTCCGACTTTTGAGTCTGACATAAGCTCGAACAGGAGAGTGTCGTGTGCAGGACGGTAGACGAGTCTAAAGGTGAATTGCCATTGACCGTTTGCGTCTCCCACTGTAAGCCAAATGAGCGGGACTGAAGCCGGTAGAGCGGCAACTGACCATTGACTTTGGTGTAGTAAACGCCAGCTTCGCCAGGAAGGGGACCATTCACGCCCGTCCACGAGCCAGGCGCAGGAGTGAACCCTGTTGCCGGGTCAAAATGCGATCACAAGATGAGTTTGCGACAGTACCATCGATGTATGTAAAGCGCGCAATGTTGTTGACCGAGGTCCAGTGAGCGTTGAAGGTGAGGAGGAAGTTTGGCGAGCTCGGCACAGTACAAAGCATCTTGCAGGAGCTATTTTCGAGGTAGGTTCGTTTCATGAGCGCTGCTGCATTGACGACAGTCGATGAAAGCGCGCAAAGAGCAGTGATCGTCAATGCGAAGGACTTCATTTTCTCGCTGTTGTAGAACAGGCGGCGATTCCCAGATGATGGCAACCGGCGACGTGGTAGCCTGACACGTCAGAGCTTTCCTTCTACGGTCGCGAGCATCCTTTTCGGAGTGTGGCGGGAGTAAACGGAGGCTAGGAAGCAAATTGGTTGCGTTTCCAGCGGATGCATTCGAGCGTCTTGCGGCGTCTGATTGCAGGCGTGTCGTTAGGATCGTCGAGCTTGTCCCAATCAGGCTCCTGTTTTGCCCTTTCGCGCTTTCTGAACTGCGTTGGCGACTGTCCCGCCTGTCCTCCCGGGAGCAGAGATTTCACTATCTGGCTTTCGGGTCTGAGGAGTGGCTGAGAGTTACGGGCAGTTGGCTGCGACGGACTGCGCTGCGATTCTTCGAGTTTGACAGGTTGTGGCTCTTCCTCTGCTTCATCTTCAGTCGCCGAATCTTCTTCCTCGAGCTTCTGTCTGACGGGGTTTACTGAAGGGACATCGGGCGATTCTGTCTTGATTCGAGTGCTCGCAGACTGGCTATTCGTCGCCAGGGGAGTATCATGTTGCGCTGCAGAGTTCCGGTCATTGGCAGTGAGATACAGTCGAGAGTCTGACTGACTCTCGGAGTCAAGCTGCGCACCATCGTCGTCTTCTTCCTCCGTCACGGACCCGCCAGAGGAAGCCATATTCGCGTCAAGATGGAAGTGAGCGATGATCAGTTCTTGAACGATACGCGTCAATATTAATAGGCCACGGACGACAGTATCCCCGCAGTGTGGAGACGCGCGCTATCCGCTTTGGGCACGCCAGCCAGCCAGCCAGCCTGGCTAGCTAATCCGTCCGCTGGTCGTCGTCCAGACAACAGCATGGTCCTCTTAGCAATCAGGCCTGGTGCCCTGAACGCATTCGTGCTCAAGCCGAGAGACGGCGAATCGCTGCACTCGCTCAAAGCCCGCATCCTCAAGAAGCTCTCACTTCCTGGTCCGTCGGGGCTATGTCTGGCGCTCAAGTAGGCTAAGGCCATCAGTCTACCGCCAGCTGGTAGAGCAGAGACAGAAGCCTTGGAGGTCAAGTATGAATGGGTCGGCGTACGCTACACGCTCGACGACGGTCAGCCATTCGTTGTCCCGTGAGGTTGGCACGAGCTCACTGGTGATGTTCGGCTCCAGATGATGACCATGAGACCTTCTTGCTCCGAACGGGCATGCCCACAGCCCCCGAAGAAGTTTCACTTTTCTTGACAGGCGACGCCATACCCCAGCCCACCCGATCACCCCTGCCCGGCCACCGTCCTCTCACTTCGTCAGCAGATGGCGACGCCCAGTCTGCTTACTCTGGCTATGCGCCTTCGATCTCCTCCGCCATCTCTTCTCGTTCCTACTCGGGATCACCCCACACCGTGCCCAGCAAGGATACCTCGATTCACCTGATCGCTTCCTCCGCAGAGGGAGCGGACCCGGACGGATCGGGCGATAATGAGACACTGAACGGTGCAGCCTCTCTCAACGGCACCGCCAAGACGCGCAGTGTCAAGTCGTTCGCCATCAAGTCTGGCTTGGGCGACAAGGACAAGAACGGCAAGCCCATTCCCCAGCACAAGCGCGACTTTGAGGCCTTTCACAATTCCAGAGGCGTGCGGACGTTCATCGGATCGATCGGACCCGTAGAGAATGTGAGAATGATGATGAAGACGGGACATCGCAATTGCTACATGTCCCGCGAATTCGCTCAACAACACGGTTTCATTCCCAAAGATGCTGCGCCGGGTTTCTACGGCTTCAGCGGGATCACTAACCTTGGCAGCTGTGAGTCCTTTGATGAACGACTGGGCACATGAGCTGATCGTAGGTACAGGGCCTGTCAAGGTAGGCACAAAAGTCATCCAGCAGCAAGTCATGCTCATCGAGAATAGCTATTTCCCTATTGTTCTTGGGAGGCAAGTCGCTCAGCTCACCGATCTTGGGACACAGGCTGACTGACTGTGCAGATCATTCATGGAGAAGAGAGGCGTCAAGACTGATCCGCTCGATCAGACGAGCGTCATCTTCATGGACACGGGAGAAGAGATTCCGACCGATGTCGTCGTCGTCAAAGTATGCTTCTCGTCAAATTCGCTGCGACTAGGCTAACAAAGAAATTCAGGACAGCAATGGCGATGTCGTCGTCGTGCCTTGAGCGCAACGAAAAGCCCACTGTGGCGGCTCACTCTCACTATCGTCATCACTTTCCATGCATGCTTGTCTTATCATGCGGCAGATGTGCACGTACTTTGAGGCGATATGCAGTATCATCCGCAAGTATTGCAAAGCAGACCAGCTGGTATGGCCTGGCAGAGTCACAGATCATGCATTGCACGAGGACCCCTTGCAGAGCACTGGCAAGTGGGATTGAGGTGGACTGACGTCTTTGCGCTCGATGGTGAAGAAGGGACAATCTGTTGGCATGTCTGGAACGACTTTGAACGGATCGAGCATAGCTTGCGTGCAGCCTTCGTTGCTCACTGAGCAAGTCAGAACAGCGCTCTGATACCGCGGGAGCGTGTACTCTGCAGTCTGTCAGCAATCGCAAAGTCGTCCATTCCATTCCGAGCTCACGTCGGACGACCCATGCTTCGAAGCTGACGTACAGATCAGAAAGAGCGTCGATGCAGGCAAGATGGCACACTTGTATTGGAATGTAACCTTGCAACATCGTTTGAGCGATTCGGGACCGGATGTAGGAGCGCGAACGATAGTCAGTCTGATGATACGTCTGATCTCTCTCTGCTGTAGGTCTTCATCCGATCTGCTCACGTCTACCCCATTCTTCTGGGTCTGCACTCGTTCAAAGTCAGAGAGGACTCCGACACGCAATGAAAGCTCTTTTGCTTGCCCACGTCGTGATGATATCGGCTGAGCCCTTCATACGAACCAGAATGAAGCTGATCGCAGCTGAAATGGCTCCTTCAGCGTGGTATGCAACGACTGCAAGCGTGAGCCGTACAAGGAGCAGGCTCTTCGTCTGCCACCGCAAAATTGACTTGATGATGGCAGGCTGCGTAGTAGCGCAATTGAAGACGATAGATCATCGTTGCTTCTTCCAGTGGCAAGGGCCAAGACAGTGCTACAGAAAGTGCAAGGGGTGCAAACGAAAGACAGAGCAAGGCGAGCTTGGCGATGTCGAGCATCTCGTCGATATTGCGCAGAATTGATCTTTGGCTGTACGTGGGACTTCGTCGGAATCAACGTTGTGACTTGAGGGCTCGAGCGTGGACTTGTAGTGCTTGTAGAGTCAAGGATTCGCCGGTCATTCGGCACCCCCACGGCACGTCGACTTCGAACGAGGCGCGCTCTTTCGACTTGACTCGTCTCGACGCCAGGCTGGCTCTGAGCCATGATGTCGCTCTATGAGCGATCGGGCCTCCGACGTCAGCAGCCCGACGATGGCATGGAGCCAGACGAGCTCAGTCAGAAGCGACAGCGTCACGCCGCGTCAGTGCACCCATCCAAAGAGCCTCAACAAATCGCGCACGCCCATGGTCTCGATGAGTCACTGCAGCTTGCAGACTTGTATGCACTCGTACGTCAGCTACAGCAGAAGCAAGACCAACACGACTTTGAGCGTCGGCGGGATATTCGCGTCTTCATACAGCCCCAAGCCATCAACGAGTGAGTTTTGAACGGCTCAACACACGAATGGCGCTTATGCGCTCGACCTCAGTCTTTGTCTTCTCGCCTACCAACGATCACAACCGAGACTCTATCCCACGCCATCATTGACTGAGCTAAGAGCCCATTTGGCCGATCTGGCCCTCGTGACCGGCGCGGAGCCCCACAGAACGACACTTGCTTTCTTGAGGGATCGCGTGCAAGCTACAGAGAACCGCATGAGCACCAACATGAGCATCAGCTCCTTAGCGAGGCTGTGTCTGCAGTGCGAACGTATCGATGGGCTCTACCGAGGCACGGCACCCGTCGCAACTCAGGCTGTGCTTGCCTGGGTTCTCGGCGTATGTACCGCCCGTTCAGGTGTCGCACCGGGCTTACGCCTGGCTATAGGACGTCGAGTATGCGCAAGTCAAGTCATCCGTGGACGATCTATAAAGCCATGCATGGTTCACAACAGCAAGCCAGTCTAAGCGGCAGCAACTTCAGCACTTGAAGCAGCGGTCGCGCTTTCATCGAGAATTGCCTCGATCTGCTGCAAGCCCTTGCGATCGTCGCTCTGAGCCCTGCGCCCCTCGAGTTCGAGCAGGTCTGGCAGGATGTCTTCCACAGTCTCCAATCGAGCGGCTGCTTCGTCTACATCAAAGAGCTTGCAAAAGTCAGCATACGTCTTTGCCGAGCTCATAGACTGTTTGAGCGCAGATAGTTGTTTGGATGTGGTGGGCTTGGATCCACCGGGCGTCATGTGTTTGTCGGCCAGCGAGCCACATTGCAGACAGTACTTTGTGTTGCTGAAGTGATTGTCGACTGCAAGGGCAATCTTGAGATACAGCGGTATGATCTCAGACACGGGTTCCGCGAGACCTGACGAGCGAAAGCAAGACGGGTTGGCTTCGGCTCCGCGAGCAATCATAATCGAAGAGACACCGGTGATGCTCTTGATCTTCTCGACATCGTGCGCACCGAAACAGTCTCCATTCGCAATGACGGGAATCCCCCTTGCTTCGACGAGCTCGACAATATCGCGCAGACGGTCGTGAAGGGCGTGCTCACGATCGCGCATGTCCTTTGTGCGGCAGTGGACTGTCAGACAAGCGATACCCGTCCTGGATATCTTCTCGACAAGCGCAAGGGTATCCTCTTGTGTGGGCAGAAGCCTGATCTTGCACGATACCGGAACATCTACTGCTTCCACGAGCGCTTCAAGGATCTGTACGCGGACTTGGCGTCAAATCTTATTGCGTGATGGCTAAGCTTACCGAGCATAGCAAGTCTGGCGTCGACAGCAAAGCCGCGCCCATGCCACCTTTGGTCGAGAAATCCTGTTATGAACTTGATAAGCGCAAACATGGTAACTGCGCACAATATATCGCACCTTGGGGCAGCCGCAGTTGAGATCAATGCCTGCGACATCCTGCTGTACGAGCAGTGCGGCTTGGACAGCCTGCTGAGCATTCGACGAGCCGATCTGGTAGATCAACCTTGACTTCTCGATCGAGTGTGTCTCAAAGACCGAGCGACCGTTCTTCATAAACTTGATCAGCTTGCCACCATGTGCTCGTGCAGACTCTGGCAGCGGTACTTCGGTGCGCGTGCTACCCATCATCGCCCTGTCGATGATCTCCGGACCCCAGACGAGGTTGGCGCCGTAGTGAAGCGCTAGTAGACGTGTGGGCAGGGTGCCACATCGTACCATGGGCGCCAGATGGAGTCCGTTGCGATAGTTGACTCGCGCACTATCAGAGGGTACAGACGATGCTGAGGTCGATCTCGTCTTGATGCTCGACGCTTCTGATGATGGGACCGACGATGTGATGACATCTCGTGCGTCCAGTTTGATACGTTTGGCGCTGCGTGGACTGCCGGGAGTGACAGATCGCCTTGGTTCATGCGTCGAGACATGACTGGCCATTCTTGCGCCTACCGGGCTGGACAAGGTGTGTCTGTCGAGCTGAGATGAACACGATACTACCGAAGTTGTCAGGGCAAGGATCTGAGGCCGTATGAGCGCACGGGAGGCTGCCAGCATGCATCCAGACAGTCGAAAAGATGTCACCGCGCGCGACTTGGACAGCTTCAGCAGCCCCTCGAGAGGGGTTGACCGGCAGCCAAGCAAGAGCTATACCCCCGCTCGTCCCTCCGAAATCAATCGCAGACGTCTCACTCGACCCATTCGCACCGAGTCTGGGCCTACGATCAAGCGTCGGAGCTCAGAGACGTCGGCACGTCCCTCGAATGTATGCACATGCGAACTCGACAATGCGGCCAATTTGCTGACTTGGTCTAGGTCAGTAGATACTCACACCGGCGCCCAGGCCTCACAAGGGATCAAAGACACCCTCCAGGGCTCCACCACTCATCATACCAAGCCTGCCCGCCCAGGGGACGAGTGCGACCAGTCAATCTAAATCTCGCTTCACTCCAGCAGGCTCATTTGCCGCTCCTTACACTCGTTCGGCGTCAGTATTCGTCATGTCAGACAGTGCGCACGAGGACAGCCCTGATCTTGCTCAGAGATTGCAAGAGGCGCTCGCACTCGACAGTCACGATATGCCTGGCGCACTTGCACCAACGCCATCCTCTAGTTCGGCAGCCGGCGCAGGCGACTCAGACCATGCCTCTCTACCAATCCACCGACCGCACAATTCTGACGATTCGCTTATGCATACACCGCCTATGCGCACAGCAAACCAGACAGGCTCACTCTGTAGCGATGACACGGACGCCCACTTTGATGGCGTGTCGTACGACTCGGCCTCACTCAACAGTTTCTCGCCGGGTCCCAGCGCCGGTGGTATTGATGCTCTGAGCGGCGGAGAGGAGACCAGTGAGGAGCTACACGATCGTTTGGTACAATCGCTCGAACTGTCAAACCTCTCGGGCCCGGCAGAGATCCAACCCGTCCCTGTTGTGACGCCTGCTCATACTTCTGTGCCTCCAGCTGAAGGCACGAGTCCGTCTGCGCCGACGTCGCTATTGGCTACGCACCAGCCAAAGACTCTGCACGAACGCAAACAAGCGCTCGAGTCGGTCTTGACAGCACGACAGCCCGATCGAGATGCGGTCTCGCGCAATCTTGCCCAGGCTCTTGCCATGTTCAGACAAGACGAGATCGGCAGACAATTCGTCATGTCACCTGACGTCTCTGTTGCCCATGTCCCCGAGCCAAAAGCTCCCGCTAATCTGGCCGACCTATCTTTGCTCGCCTCTTTGCGTTCAAAGCTCGAGGCTGACGACGGTACGGACTTGTCAAATCCCATCATCGGCTATGTCCAAGCATTTGCAGATTCTTCAGCTCAGGCGAGTGTGATTCGTTCGCCGCCTCGCGCGGGAGACGACCGGGATCGCTTTCCAGACGCACGCAGTGTCTTCTCTGATGTCTCCGAGTCTCTCATCCGACCCGAATACCGCGAGCAGGCTCGTCAACGTACGCGCAAAAGTGTAAAGTCGAGCTCCTCGGGTAATGGTCGGGTCAGTATGATGACGGCACGCCCACACAAGAGACGCTCTATCCTTGGCCGAACCAATTTACCATCTATTCATTCTGAAGCTCAGAGCATCTCGAGCCAGAGCGGAGAGTCTCATGATCCTGTCATACCAGTCGTAATGCCGACACCGGGCAGCTCGCCTCGTTCGAAACGCTCTCGACATTCGTCCACTCAGTCTCATCTAGCCGATACGCTCGGGAAAGCAGCTGCATTTCCCTTTGAGGTGGCAGGTTCATTTATAGGACGCATCATCTTGCTCCTGCTCTCGCCCCTACAGTCGACACTTGCTATGGTCTTGCTCGGTCTGGTCATATTAGCAGCGGGATACATATTCATCCTACGTTCAGCATTATCAGTCTTCCTCAGCACGGCGCCCATGCGAGCCCTCTCGCTGGTCAGCAGCGGAGCCACGCACCCACTCGTCACGCTGTCGTCCATCTCCGGCGCAGTCGCTACCACGTCATCCATGCTCCTGGCTATGGGCCAGCAGCACCGCGTGCGATTGCGAAATGGCAATATCACGCTCTTGGAGGGCTCAGTGGTCAGATCGACTATCGATAGCGTCGCATGCTACACCACTGGGCAGAGGTGCTCGCGATCATCCGGTCGCAAAGGCCTAGGCATCATGACACACCGCATATCAGGACAAGCGCGCGCCGCTCGCGACACATTCAATACCGTCGCCGATGCGCTCGTCAGCTCGAATGAGCTACATTATGCTTCGTATGTTTCCAAGCACATGTGTACCCGCTATGCTCACACACCGGGAAGCTTGTGGGAATTGGGTGCCGCTATCACTGCAGCGGTATACCTACCGGATAGCGATGAGATTTCGCTATGCTTGCTGCAGCTCGGAAATTTGATGCGTGATATAAAGACGAGCCTGACCATCATACAAGCCAAAGCTCTGACAGACTTTGGAACCATTGTCTACGAATTCAGGCGTATCGAGAGTACGATCAAAGGGATCGAGTCTGGTAGTGCTTACACGGTAGACGACATGACGAAGCAGCTCGATTCACTTTTCGATCGAATTTCTTACACAACCGGAAGCATCGTCAACCAAATAGATTCGGCCATCCCCATCATCGATGAAGCTTCCGACGTTGCGCAAACGGTCAAAGGCTACCTTTATCGAGGCGATCGCATGCTGTCCAAAGAGATTGAGGATCGCCCACTTTGGCGCAGGGTGGTCGAATATGACACCTACAAGGCGAAGCAACTCAACCGCGACATGCAGCTTACGCAGACGTCAATTTTGACAGTCCGAGCAGCACACCTGAAGCTCATGCGCGCTCGTGACGATCTTCATGGTTATGCGGTCAATGTTGCCGCGTTCAAGGCCAGTCGTTACGCGAAAGCTCGATGGACTGGGCTCACGTTCTAGTACAGGACAACCTGATCGAAACACATCTTGCCGATCACGCGCTCCTGCCTGCAGACGAAGTGGCAGGCCTTCATCAAATCATGGACTCGTTCGAGAACGCGGTGAAATCTAGCCAAAGACCTGGACAGAAGACGATAGACCTGCTGCCACAGTCGCAAGAGTGAAGCAGAGTGACCTGTATCCATACACAATGTACTAATCTAACGAGTCATGAAAGATCTGAGGCGCAAGCCTACATCGAATGGCGTGAGGTGCAATGAAGGCAATGACAACGTCTATAGTGACTAATGAAGGCTATCGAGAATGTCCGCGGGCGTGATGCGAGTGATGCCCAGATGATCTCGATGTTTGTACATGATACGCTTGCGCCAGTTGTCGATGTCCTCCGCTGTGCGCGTGTGCGTGCGCAGATCGCCGCCGGTGCGTGTTGCTATGGTTGTGTCCATGGCCGCTCGCATGTGGATGTGCATGTATGCCTTGACTGTTGAAGAGATGGATGGGCTGACAAGCGGTGGCATTGGCAGAGGGCGAGAAGCCGTCTACGCAGCTAAAGACGGTGCATGTGCCTTTATGGCATCCGACACCTCTGCTGTGAGGTATGCTCGTGCAGTCTGTGCCTTCGCCCCTCGCTGCGCACCCGCCGCACGAATCGATCTGAGAAGTGGGATCGATACACTCCCATGCGAGTCCGTCGCCTATACTCATGGCGGAGGTCGAATCGAGCTTGTCTAAGAATACTGAAGCGAATTGGTATGTATGTGAGCCTGCGATCGGACATGCACTGATTTGTCAATCTATCAGCGATGTACCTGGCACAGCACCAGTGTTCGACTTGCCTTTCGCCTGTAGGGCAGAGTGTCTCCTTTGCTAGATCACGTTTCTTGCGAGCTTTCGCCTTACTCGAGGCAGCGAGGACGCAGGAGGATCCAGAGACCGTATATCCGGTGTTACAGCTGAAGGCGCACTTGAGTGCCAGTGTGCAGTAGGCGACGCCATTCGTTGGCGCAGGGCAAGGCGTGAACAGTGACGTGCCGGCGCAGTAGACTGACAAGACTGAGGCTCTTTCGACGAGGTGGTTGCTCCTTGTGGTCGTCGATGACGATAGATCAGGTGCTGCGACGGCTTCTACACTTGAAGTTGAGGATGCGAGGAGAGTAGCGGCTGCCAGAACGAGACTTGTCCTGCCCTTTCTGCCCATGTCGTCGCTGTTTGTCTTGGTCTGGCTATGCTGTCGGAGAAGTAGGATCGTCAGAAGGTGCTCCTAGTCGAGCTCTGTGGGTGTCGCCAGCAATGTCGAGCGAGTTAGTGAGTGAGTGAGTGAGTTATGTGCCGTGTATCGTCTAGGATGCTGGCATATTCCCCCTGTCGCTGCTTAAGACTGCCAGGAGCGATCTGTACAAGCCCAACGATCTGGGTCGACAAGCGATATTGAACGATATGACTAGCGAGACTTTCCTTCGCGAGGCCTTAGCAGCTCAATTGCTGAGCCGAGCTCGAGCCACGCCATCCAGCGCAATCATGACGACCCCACAGAGCGTAGCCCAAGAGGCTGGCCATCTGATCATGCCCTGCTTCGGCATCTGACTTGATGGATCCTGAGCTGGCCGCGTGTGCATACTGGCCGGAACAGGAGAGCATCTGATGAGCCACCGCTTCGCCGCGCATGGCAATTTCGAAAAGGCGCGTCATCCTGTACGCGTCAAATGATTTTTGAAAGCAGCAACAACTGATAGCACGTCAAATGTTTGGGTGATGCTTGACGGGGTTGACGTGTCATTCGGCGTCACACTTCGCGCGCTGTCTGGCGCAGCAATGTCTGACGAGGCTTGGCTCCCCTATGACGACTTCGTCAGACTACAGCCCAGGGTCGGACCAGGCACGTATGAACAGACTTCTATCGAGTTCGACTCAGGCCAGAGAATTGCGCATTTTCGTCGTTCGGCAAGATTGCCTGCTCGAACGCGCAGGTCAGGCCCAGTCTCGCTGCCGCGGCTCTCTTTCAGCGTCAAGCGCGTCCTTGGCTTTGGTGCGCTCCTCTTTGCAGTCGCATGGCTCGCACACAACCAGCCAAATTTGGAGCGCGCCGGCCGAGCGGACCTTTTGACGTTGGCGCAGTCGCCTTTGGTCAGGGAAGCCTACTCGTCTTCGTCTGCTCTTGCCAAAGAAGCCCTGTCGAGCTCGTCTCGGAGGGTCAAGACGCTATTCGATACCTCTTCGGGCCTGGCGACTGACTTGTATGCAAGCTCTGCGTCTCGAATCAATGACGCCAGGGAGCGCGCTGCTCGCATCTTGCCAGAGACCGGCATGAAGCCATATCAGGATCTGCGCAGAAATTGGCTGGATGCTCTCAAAGATCGTATGATGGCTCGGCCGAAGCCGAGAAAGCTGTCAAGGCAAGAACTGGAGGCAATGCTGCAACGGCACCTCGACACCATCATGCGTGTCACTGACCAAGCGCACGAACACCTCAGCGTGGGACCGACGCTCTCGAAGATCGCCTCGAGGTCAGTCTAGTCTCTGTGTTCTTTTCCACCCCGCTGACTTTGTTCCAGCTTGGCCACTTTCGTGAGTCCACTTGCGGAAGAAGAGGCAACATCCGATCTCGCTCACATACTCGACAGCTTCACGGGACCTCTTCAAAAAGCGGGCTTTGCCATGACAGGCGCTTTCAATAGCGTACACTCGAATGCGACAGTCATACGAAGTTATCTCGCTGCTACGAGACCGTTATTCGACGCGCCGGCTGACGCGGAACTTATCGAGTGGATGCGTGAATCTTCAGAGAGCTTGCGAGAGGTGCTCCCGCAGTGCTTTCACCGGATCGAGTCCGCTGCAAAGGCCCTCGAGCCAGTCCTCCCGCAGACGCGGCTACTGCAGTATCGTGTCGACTTGCTCAAGTTCAGCATCACCTCTATAGACGGTCGTAATCTAGTCGGCGATCTCAGCCACCAAGGAGCCAAACTAACATCCGAAATAACGTTTATGCTTCAACAGCTGTCGACGTATCTGGCATACATCATTTACGCGCGGACGCAAGTCGAGGCAGCTGGCCGCCTCTTTCCTGACCACTTGCAGCCGATCCTGAACGAGACCAAAAGCATCCTCAAATCATGACGAAAGAAACCAAGTATTTTTCTGTGAGAACAGACGCTGTAGGCGCGTTATTGTTGACAAATTCAAGCACTCGCTGTATTAAGCTAGTTCGAGATATCTGTTAAGGATGTCAGTACAGTGAGCTCGCGCAAGCTCAGAGGCTTGCCTCTCCAGGTCCCATGAGGTGACGGTCTGGCTGTAGACTTGCCATTCGTGTTCCTGCATCGAGATCAGCATGAGCTTGATCGATCGCGCGAGAACTCACTCTTGTGCCAGCATAATGATCTACAAAGTCGTCACCCAGCGTCTTGCGAGCCAAGCTTTCCGGGCTACTCATCTGATCTGTGGCCTCCTTCAATGTCTTTGCGAGGCGTTTGCTTGCTGATGAGCCACCGGCACGTTAGCTCTATCTTCAAGCTACTGGACCTGACGCTTGCCCTTGGCTACGTCCGCGCCAGCAGTGATCGGGGGGATGTCTAGCTCAAGCTGGTTCTTGATTCCATACAGCCCTAATGCGAGGATCGCTGAAAAGGTGTAGTAGGGGTTCATCTGTGCCGTTTCAGCGAGGACTTGCCTCAAACTAGACTGGACTTACGTCTGCTCCTGGTACGCGTACTTCGACGCGAGTAGCACTTGCACTGGCCAAAGGTGGTGATATAATTCGTATGCTCGCTAACCTGCTCTCTAGACCCCAAGAGACTGCCAGCGGGTCAAAGGATGATGACTTGGCTAGAGATGCACATACCATTGACAGGCGCCCAGTAATTCTCTACGAGTCGCTTGTACCCGTTGATGGTGGGCACAAGACAAGGCATGACGTCTGGTAGTCCTTGGAGGATGCCAGCGATAAAGTGCTCCATCGTTCGTGAGACGTGCTTGAGATCGGGCCACTTTGCATCGAGCCGAGGTTCCTATCCCATCGTCAGCGTAGTCAAAAGTCGAATCAGTCGTCCTACATCCACTGCGAAGACATTTTTGCCGTCTTGCGACTTGAGAGAAAAGTGTACATGCCCTGCCAAGCGATGAGCTTGGTCGCAAGAGCAGAGCGAATGACTCGCCGCTGCACCCCGGAAGGCCATTGTGCGGTTTGGCCATAAAACTGGGTATAATGCCATACTTCATTCCGACTGGATACAAGGTAAGTTGTAACCGTCGTCAAAACAAAAGTAGCCCACCTGTTTTGGCGGTCAGCTTGAACAGTGCTGCGTTGTCGGCCATTCTTTCGGCGTTGGTATATGCGAGTGCAGTCTCGTACACTCCCGGTCCCGTCTCGGTGTGATGTCCCTCTATCTCTATACCAAAGGCGGCGCTCTGCGATACATAAGAGTGATGCTCGCGTGTAAGCTATATGGCCTCACGCACCTCTTCGTACAGATCGTGAAAGTACTCGCTATTGAGACTGGTGCGTAGCATACTATAGCCGTGCATGCCTGGCGTGAGCACTGTCAGGTTCGAGAACCCTTTGTCCACGACGGATTGGGCCGATTCTATAAAGTCACTTGATCAGCCATGATGACAAGCGTAGGTGTCAGGCTCGACGCGCCCTTGAACTCTGCGTGACTGATCAGCATCCAGCATAATCAATGCAAAATCGAGCGACGTACGGAAATATTCGTACTCGGCGCCGCATAAAGCTTCATAGCCGAGTTCATCTCGATATTGAGCGGTTATTCGTTGGAGCAGACCGCGTGGGCAAGCGCACAATGACTTGCCGAGGTGACCTTCTTCTGGATCCATGAATGTCACGAGGAACAGCGCAATATTGTTCTCAAAGGGTATCCGACGATAAGAGTCAAAGTCAATGCGAGCAGTCAGGTCGCGATAGCCGTTTGCCGAGTTGGAGATGCCCAGCTCGCGTGTATAGACCGTGTCTGAGATGTCCCAGCCGAAGATGACGCCACAGAAGCCGAAGCCCTGGCTATCGCTGCGGATGCACGACAGAAACTTGGACTTTGACATTATCTTGCCTCGTAGCACTCCATCTGCGTCCACGCCTGTTTTTGCTTCAGCTAGAGCACCAGACGTTCAATTTGGCGCCTTACCTGCCACTTTGACTTTGTTGTCATCTTTGAGCAATGCTTCGACGTCACTTGCCGTCCTTCTTGCCATGCTGCGGTCAATCGTTGAACTTCGAGCTTTGGGCTTTCGCTCTCTGTTGCACCTGCGCATGGGCGTAAAATGATTTTGAACTTTGAGCGCGACCGTGCACTGCGTCATCGCGTCATCAGCCAAAGTCAAAAGAGGCTCAAGCGACGACATCGTGGCATCCAAGCGCCTCACTGCGGTCGCGCAACACGTCCGTCAAGCAGCCACAATGTCAACACCGACGCCTTGCAGATGGCGCAAGCTTCTCAACGAAGCCGTCAACGAGAACATGAAGCAGAACAAAGACTCGATCTCCTACTGCTTCTCGACCGTCGATACGTTGGAGTCGTCATTCTCTGCAGGCCGTCCACGCTCTCGCTTTGTCGTTCATCGAGGCACGTCCAGCATGCACACGAGGACCGACGACCTGATCCTCCAGAACAGGCTTTGTGAACGAGCGTCGGCCGAAAGAAGAGCGTTCATGGTCGAAGAACAGCGCGGGCGACGAGCTCGAAGGCGACGAGGGATGGACAGGCGATGCTATGCTGACCACAACGGATGTTCGCGCGCCAAAATCGCAGCAGATCACAGCGCATAAGGACGGATGTCCCGTCGAGATCGCCTGGTGGTCAGTCACATCAATCCGCCAACCTATACAGTCCCTTTAATCCTTCTCCCGGCAGGTTCGAGCCGACTGGCGAGCAGTTCAGGATCCAGGGCCGAGCCTACATCGTGTCACCGCCAGGACATGCAAACGCACACAAAGGATTTCCTGCGGCCCAGCTCGCGCCATCCTCCGCAGGCTCACTAAAAGCAGAGAACTTCGATTGGGAATCGGAGCGACAACGCATCTACCGCAAGCTTTCCCCTCCGTGCGTCATGGCCGGTATGGTACTGTCAAGATGCTCATACCGCATCTTTTCGGCTCACAGACTAAAAGCGAGTTTCATTCGACCGACACCCGGTACGCCTCTGGATGGCAAGATCGATCCAAAGGATTTCCCAACCACCGTCGACTACGATGAAGAGCCGGAACTAGTCAAAAAGGCGCTCGAGACATTTGCTTTGATTGTGATTGAGCCTTACGAAGTGGATATGTCAGCCACTCTGCATTGTCCGAGTATCGCTCCTGACGCATTGGGACAGGTGCAAGCTCAAGGTTGAGCCGAACGAGCGCTACGTATGGAAGAAATCACACGGCGAATGGAAAGAGACTGCTGTTGTCCCTTGAATACAACACGATGCTCATGCAACAGCTTTCTTTTTCTTCTTCTTGACTACTTTGATAGCAGGTATCGGCTCGTCCACAGTGAGAAGCGGCTCCTTCTCGGTCGTCTCTGCAGGTGGTGTTACAGCTGGAATGGGTGACAGCGAAGGAGACCGCTGCCGATCCGATGGCTTGACCGTCGGCATTTCCCCATCTGCATCAATGACGGCTGCGGGTATGCGGATCACAGGCTGAGCGGGCGACCTGACGGCTAAGCCGTCCAGGTCAAGCTTGACGATAGGTATGGCATCAATCTCTGCGTCATCTACTTTCCCGTTCTTAGTCTTGTGTTTGCGACTTTTGCTTTTCTTCTGCATGGCTCGAGGCCGAGTATGAGCGATGACTCCCCGGGATCTGAAGCTACATGCCTTTTCGCTGGGTTCCTCGGTCTCCGCCTTCGGTCGTCGCGTCTTCTTCGGCTTGGTTTCTGCCTGTGCAACATCGTTTGCCTTGTGTTGTTGCTTTGGCCGGCCATAGTCGTCCACATCGATCTCTTGCGCCGTGATTGAGGCGACATGTTGATCGTAGCCAGGTATGAGCTGGACCTCGAGATCGAGCTCGTCCGGAACAGGTACAGCGCTCTGAGCCTTGACAGCCACTGGGTTCATTTCGTACGAAGAGAAGAGGAGGTGGAGCACTCGAAGAGCTGTCTCGGCTGCAGACCGTACTTTGCTTTCATCACCTACCGTCGCTTCCAGCGTTGGCTCGACGTATTGCAGTAGCGCAGAAAGCTGCAGTGACTGTGCAACATGTCCGCAGCCTCAGCAGATGGCCACGAGGAGCCTACCGCACGTACCCGTTCCCTAAGCTCGAGATCTTGTGAAGCAACGAAACGTGAGAGGCTCGCCGAAAGTGCCTGGGAAAGCGCGCGCAGCTTTTGCAAGCCTTCTACGTCTTCTGACCAAGACGAGACAGATTGAGGAGCCCATCTTGCGAACGTTTTGGCAGCATTATGGACATAGACTGATGCAACATGAGGCGGTAGCTGCTCGGCACTGGTGGCGAGAAGCGCTTCAAGAGTCCTCGCTAGATCAGTTGGTTCTGCTGCGTATTCTCCGCAGATGAAGGCCGCTCCCGCTAAAATCTCGGCTACATCGCCCGAAGTTGCGAGTGAAGCGTTCTCGACAAAGCAATCGTCCGCGAGTAAGCGAGTTAGCACGCGAACGGCATATGGCCGCACAGCCTTGACTCGGGCCACGACGTCCACAAAATGATCACGAATCCGCTTGCCCGTGCCTTCTGCAGTGGGAGTAGCGATCGGGAGATAGATGTACGTGAGAGCAATGAGCTGATCAATGTACCAAGCAAAGTCCTTGATGAGCGCATAGGTCTGCTGTGAAGTGATGGTCAAGATCGCGCCGATGAGTGAGAGCTTGAAAGGCACAGAGACGTGCAGGGTTGCCTGAACACTTGATGTGCTCGTGACGGAATTGGCGGATGTACTGCCAGCGAGTGCCCGGAGTGCTGAGCCAGCACTCGGTTGACGATCTGAATCTGACGTTCCCAGATGCGACAGCAGATGCTCGACGATGCTGTGCAAATTGTCGGCGTCCGCCATGCCTTGTATCAAATCAAGAGCGCGCAGTCGAATGCTCGCATCTGGCTCGTCGATACACTGCATGACCGTCTTCTGGCACGATGCGACGAGATGAGGATGAGTCGGCAGTATCTTGGAAAGGCCAAGCATGGCAATGTAACGCAAGTTTTGATCATTTTCCTCGAGGAAGCCGGCCAGCTTGCTCACGCATGTCCGCGCGAGGCGGTCGCCACCTTGACTAGCGTCGAGCATGCCACCCACGATGACGGTATGTATGCACTCGTAGAGCAGTGACATTGCAGGCGTGGAGCCGATGAGGCCCGTCAGAGGCGGCAGAAGCTTCCTGACCAACCTCGGTTCTCTCGGCGTCAGTAGTGCGAAAAGCTTAACGATCTTGATCAGCATCCAATTATTGCTGCTCGTGCTCAGTAGGTCGAACAACTCTGGCGCGAGAACGAGGTAAGGATCTGGCGTGATCCGGGCGAGTTCGAGGATGATGTTGACTGCAGCCGAGACGACGCCGGGATCGTCGTCTGACAATCTCTCGCGCAGCTTCTCGATACGATGCAGGATCTCCCGGTCATTCCCTTGTCGTATGCGGGCTTGCTCGGCGGGATCAGTTGCCTGTGCAAGTGCAAGACGCGTCTGGTTTCGCCAGACCTGTCCCAAAATGAGGATGACCATCCGGCGTATGATGGGCCGCGAATGAGAGAGATGCTGGTGCAGATCAGGTTGCAGATCGTCAGAGAGCTGCGTAGAGGCGATCATCAAGGGCGGCAAATGGGCAAGGGTAGCAAAGAGTGCTGCTGGACCCGCTGCTGGGGTTGTCAGATCCTGTCCTTTGGTTGTCAGTCGTTTTTCAGGCTGGGAGACTGGAGGCTGCGCACCTTCTTGATGAGATTGTTGGCGAGCAAGATGACCTCTGTGGACTCTGCAAACGTCTGACTAGCTGCAAAGTAGCCGACCTGCTTGATGTCGTAGCGCGTAGACGACATGCACTCGATCACTGGAAACGCATACTGAGTCAAGTGAGAGTGTCCGAGCATGTCCAACTACGTTCGTGCTTGTGTCAGCATTCCTCTCAGTTGCTGGTAAGCTGATGCGCACAAATGTGAGCTTGAGGATTGCGGCTGCCTTGATCTCCTGGTCTGCATTCTTGACTTCGATCCTGATCTCGTCGAGAGCCGCATCGATGACGGCCTGTTCGTCTTTGCCTCTTGTGCCCTTGGTCGCTCTCAATGCCTTGACCAAGCCTGTCCGTCACCGAGACTTGTGTCAGCCCAGACATGGTCAGATCAGCTCGACGGACCGGCCAGGCTCTGCTGGAACATCATCGGCATCTTGATCGACGTCGCTGCAGCTGCTGCGCTATGTTAGACTGGTCATGATCGACAGGTGCCTGTCCATTGCTCGTCTTGGCTTCGTCCAACTCGTCGCGTCTTTCGGATTTTCGAAGTATTGCGACCTGCGATCGTCCTCAAGCGAACAGGCAACCCTCAAATTTCCGAGGATCATACCATCATGCTTCGCAGTGTTGAGCCACCAACTTAATCTTAATCCCATACAAAGCTGTCCCTTCGCATCTCTCTTCCTGATATGCAATGCTTCGAAGCGACGCAACAAGGAGTCCTCCATAGTAGAAATGTCTCGCCTGCGCAGCATTGACACAGAGCGTGAGGACGAGGTCGGCCTTACAGCGCCTGCCCCGCATTGGCTCATCCGGCGATGGCTCGACCGTCAAGCGGCCCTGTATGACCGCGCCATTCTCTGACGTCTCCATCATCTTCACGGAGAATTCTTGGCGTCTCGCGGGCAATGCCGTCAGCCGCATGATTACTCATTCGTGAGCCACATCAACGGCCTCGCTAGTTTAACCTCGGCCCTGTGACGAAGCTGATCTTTCGGAGTCTCATCGTGGGTTTGGCCATCTGACCTGCCGAGGCGTCAACTCGTATTTCGTACTCTTGCGGCCATCGGGGGTACTCAGCCGAGGACTTGACGATAAAAAGACCCATTGCAAGTAGTATGGGCAGACGTATCAGATGGGGCTGCCAGAATATTGAGGAGTGAGAAGAGATTTGGGGATGAGTCGGTAAGCGAGTCTTTCACGTTTCTGAGTCTGAAGAATGGAACAGTCAAGCTGATCATGCAGCGAATCCAAATATGCTCAGACCATCATTGTGCTTGCTTCTTAGCTACTTGCTTCAGCGCGACGAGCACGCAGTGGCAGGCGCATACCACGGAGCGCCAAGCACACGATCTCCGAAGTCGAGGGTGCGACGTGGCCCTTGCAACAGTACATATCTGAACAGATCACAGTACGAACGCGTCGTCCACCTCGTGGAAGTTTGTGACCTTTGGTGTGAAGACTGGCAAGACATGCGCCTGCATACACATGAATGAGTCAACATCGAGCTCGTCATGGGATAAAATACCTCTGTGTTGAAGACGTTCTCGTTGAGCGGCAAAACACTCGCGTCCGCGAAGAGCAGATAGAGATACTTGAGCGTCTCGCTGAGCCAGAAAGTCTCCATTCGGTTCTCGTGTTGCACCGGCAGCTCGTCCACGTCACGTACTGTCGCATAGCCGCCCGTCTTGATCTTTGCATGCCTCTCGAATGCCTCAAAGATCTTCCAGCCCCATTCTCGATACTTTGGATCGCCCGTCTGTCGGTATGCAAGGAACAGCGACTCGACTGTCTCTGGCCTGTTCTTGACTTGTCTGAGCAGCTGTCGCAACCATGAGAGAGCAGTACTCGCCTCAGCATGTTTTTCGCATCTCCAGGTGGATCAGGCGTGAAGCCGGGCCTCGCGCTAGATGCAAATGTCAGCCCGGCCTAAAATCAGCGGCTGATGATACTGACGGTTGACGCTTCGCGATGTACCAATCGCGACGGTCCTTCTTCTGCTCGATCTCCTCCTTTGTATAGAAGAACGCAATTTCGGGGCTCAGTCCTGTTCTGCTCTGAAAGTACGTTGTCGCGAAAGTCTGCAACAGGTTCGTGCCTGCTCGATATGTCAGCAATGCCGGCGAGGGTCAGGAGCAGCGCACCGATTTGCCAGCTGACTTCTTGTTTCTCATCGAACGAGCCAGTATCGGCTGGGATGGCGTCTGGCTGTCCTTCGGTGACGCCGAGCATGATCAAGCCTGGGAGGAATGCAACGAGATGATCCTGCTTGGGTGACGTTGCAAGGTTGCTGTCAATGCTGCTCAGCACAGTGCGGTACCAGTTTGCAACAGCTTACATGCCACCTGATTTGAGGTCACGTTGCGGTATCAGCTCTTGGGTATAGAGCAGCTTGTGCCGCGGCGTGATATTGATCAGTGTCTTTGCTATGACCTCGAGCGAGTGATCCCAGTATTTTCGATAGCGCTCGTCTGTGCGATCCGATTGTAGGTAGAGCTTAAGCAGATATTCGTAGTACGAGTCTGACCGCGAGCCGAGACGTATATCAGAAATCTGCGTCTGCTGTCAGCTGACGAAAGCTTTAGACCGGAGCGACGTGCTCTGAATTCTCCAGTATTGGGACTGATCGACGCGTTAGCTCGACAGCTTTGAGCGTCGTAACGGCGACATACTCCAGATAAAAGGGCAGGCCCATGTCCATGTCCGCAGCCTGCTTTGCGATCTGGCTGGTTGCCTGCACCCCGTCGTCAGTCTGAGTATGCGTACATGACGTGAACGCACCCTTTCAGCTTTTTCCCAATAGATGGGATCTTCTGTCAATTCCGAGAGATATCGAAACTCGAGCTGCAAAGTCCTGCGATCTTATGAGTGATTTTCAGCGCGTAAGGCAATGCGCTGACCCTGCCTCTGCAAGGGAGGACATGTTGTAGTTGTCAAAGTCATATATCGCTTGCCCAGTCTTCAGGTTGATAAAGCTCGCAGGAATGCCAGATGGCTGCAGGACGATGTGAGAAGCCATTGGGCGAGCTTGAACTTGCTCATACCGTATCGAAGACAGGCAATAAGCGATCACCGAGCTCCTTTGCTTTTTCCAGGTATATTGCCTCGCCACCAGAGAGGTGGTATGCAGATAGAAGCCCGCCAAGACATCGAATGGTCACCTCGAAAGCGTGGAAGCGATCATCGACATCGAATGTGTGCAAATCTCGCAGCCACGTCTTTGCGCGTTCGATCTCTGGCTTCAGGTCAAGCATGTACAGGAAGTCAAGTGTGTCCAGAATGAAGCTGTGCATTGACAGTCAGTCCGGCAAACACGTATGACAAATCGCGCTCACTAGCCGATGCCACCCGACGAAGTCAGATTGCTGCCGCCTCCAAGTCCGCCTACGTTTGACTTTGACGGCAAGGGATGATAATTATCGCAGGCCCAGGCATCACGCTCATACGCCGAGTACGAATGTTTGAAGGCATTCGTGACAGCCGAGAGCCGCTCAGTGTCCTCGCTGAAAGCAGGCGTAGCTTCGACAGGCTGCAAGTTGAACAGGCTCGTCTTTGCGCCTTTACGTGGGTGTGACGCATCGCCTGGCTGAAGCTTGACAACCTTGGCAGCTCCATGACTACCCAACCATGCTGGCAAATGTACCTCTCCGGCTCTGATGCCTATAAAGAGGCAGACGACAGCAAGTCCTGCAAGGATTGCCAAATTGCGCGCAGCGTCATCCTGCATAGCAACGTAGTCAGCATCAGGTTCGCACGGATTCGAGCATGCTCTGCATAGCGATGCCTGGTGATTGCATGTGATGCCGCACCTTCAATCGCTGCTTCAGCGGTGTTTGCGCTCGCTTGCGATAGTGCGCGTTGCGTGCACGAATGGCTGCGTTGTGAGCGTCTATCTGTTCGCTTGTGTCGTGATCTGCTTCCTTGCTTCGAGCAGATGTTGCGTTCGTGCGCTGTCGGAGAGACATGCCGAGCAAGGAGGATACAACTGCAGAGCTGCTTTGGAATGCCGACAAGTCGAAGCTACGTGTGCAGCGATTGACACTCAGGCGGAGTGCCCCGATGACTCATTCAACCGGCAATCAACTTCTGGCTCTCTACCGCCTGTGTGAGCGTCAAGCGCTCTCCAGACAGCGGCTTTGGCCGACTCTTCCTAAGCACAGGAACACTGGACCGTGTAGACCGCAGAGAGCTGCTGGCCGGCACACCGCACAAGCGGATCGCGTCGTGAGGTCAGATCGCGGGCAGGTACGGCGGACGTTTACGTGGTGTCGACGGCACAATGGCCTACCGACCTGCAGCCAATGCTACTCCAGGATCATTGTACGGAGCAAGTGCAAGCGGGTCCGCGACTGCATCAGGCAGCGGGACTCACACAAAGCCGGCCGACATCGTCATGTCATCACAATCGGCGTTCTCGCTGACCCATAGCACGCAACCTGGTCGCCGGCAATCTCACGGCTCGTCAGGTGCCAACTCGAATTCTGGCTCTCATAACGACGGCCACAAAGGTGGGCGCAAGTCGCGACATCACCGTATAGACGCGGACAACGTGAGCAGCGCGAGCGCGATCAACCATCAAAACACAGAGCTGAGATCTTGCGCAGCTGCTGGCCTTTCATCTGCCGCCTCGACACGAAGAGAATCATCACTACTCTCACCAAGCGAGCTCGAGCGCGAGAAGGAGTAGACAGTCGACTTGGAATCACCGCAATTGGTATGACAAAGAGCGCTATACCAACGCGCAATATCGGTTCATGCTCAAGCCGACGTACGACTATACCGTCCATTTTGTTGATCGTGAGTCGCAGTACCACGAATCGTATTTGATCTGACGGCGACTTAATTCACAGCTGATATATACTTTTCATGGCCGGATGTGGTGAGCAGATTGCTGACTGAGCCTAAGCAAGACTAAATGACTCATGGCTAGCTGCAAGTGCTTGTGCCGACCACGTCTGCACTCAAACCACCTGTGCTGCCTAATGTCGCCCAAGCAGTGCAATCTCAGCTTACCGCATCGCCGCCTGCAGATCTCTTCTGTCCAATTTGCTTATCGGAACCCGTTGCGCCGCGCATGACCAAGTGCGGTCACATCTTCTGTCAGTCCATGGTAGCTCTGCGACAAGTATTGGAGCACTGACTCATAACCGCAGGCTATCCTTGCTTGCTACATTATATCGAGCTGGCCGAGAGCAAGTGGGCAAAATGTCCAGTCTGTACCGATGCGATCTATGGCAAAGATCTCAAGAGCGTCAAATGGACAGATCCGGCAGCAATATCCGCAGAGCACACCTTGCTGGTATCTCAGTTCGAACCGGATGCAAAGGCGAGAGCTGTCTTTGCGCCAACGCCGATCGGCATGCCAGAAGCGCGGTATCTCACTATGCGACTCATGCATAGACCTCAGATGACGACAATGGCGCTCCCCAAATCGTCGTCTTGGCCTAGCGAAGCAGTACCGCCACTTGTTGCCCCATGGCACTTTACGCCTGACGCATTTGCATTCGCTCGCTTCTTGCTCGCTTCGCCAGACTACATGACTGCAGAATTGGCCTCTGACATGACTCAGCTCGAGCGAGAAGAGCGGTTGCTGACCCGCTTGGCGGGCAAGGAAGATATAGGCGTTACCTTTGTCCGGGCAGCGATGAAAAAAGTCGCCGATCAGACCGACAAGGTTGGCGAACTGAAGAAGCACAGCGTCATGAGCGCACGCAAGCAAGCCTTGCGCGATCTCAAGCAATTACAAGATGCGGAAACTGCGGCTCATCGGCGATACTTGAGTCAAGCGTTGAAGCTGCCCGTACCATCCGACACCGAACCAGAAGAGCAATCTGACATATCAACTGAAGTCAGGACGGTGCTCGAACATACCCATCTAGATCTTGTTCAGCCCACCAAGACCAAGAAGAACGTTAATCCGCCGCCGCCCGAAGCAGCCGCTTGGACTTACTATCAGGCTGCGTCCGGTCAGCATATCTACTTGCACGCATTGGACATACGCATCTTGCAGGCGCACTTTGGCTCATACGCATCGTTCCCGGAGACGCTCACAGTCAAAGTGCAAGCTGTCGATGAAGGCTCGATGGACGACGATATGCGCAGGAAGTGTAAATGGCTGTCCCATCTGCCTTCTGCTTGCGATGTCGCCTTCATCGAGACCGACCTCACGGGCATCGTCGGACAAGAGGCGCTCGATAGCTTTGCTGCACCGCTCAAGCAACGGCTTAACAAGCGCAAGGAGAAGCTCAAGCGCGAAGACAAGGAGAAAGCGCGAATAGACGCCGAGAACCGAGAGAAAGATCGGGAATCGCTCTACTCGATGCCCATCCGAGGACAGACGAGTATGTTGTCCGCCGAAGAGTTCTCTGCCAGCTTCTCGTCCTCTTACGGCACCAGTCTCTCTGTCTCTCCGCAACCCCACTCGCCACGGCCGTCACTCGACGAAGGGCCGAGAACAGTCTGGGGAACACGCTCTGTGCCTGTCGCTGCGCATCCAGTAGCTGCACACGAAGCCGAAGAAGGCTACTCGGACGATGACAGGCTCTGGCAGCTGGACGCGATCGAAGCAAAGCCGGCTCCGCCTGCAAGCGGCCGCAAGAAGAAGAAGGGCGTCACTATCAATTTGAGCGCAGGTGGGCAGAGAGCCTACTAGCATTATGCATCTCTGTATCGCATTGCATCCCTGTCGTTGTTGTGTCTGCGCGTCGCACGCAATCGCAGCTAAGTCCGTGGCGTAACATGTAGTCAGTCGTAACGCGCCGCGCGCTGCAGTAGCGTGACATCGTTGCCTCTTGTCGCCAATACCTTCATTCCGACTCTCTATCCTTCTGAAAAGCGCTATTTAGCAGCATGCTTACGATAATGAGAAACGTTCTAATGCTCGTGACTCTCTGCGGTGGAGCTTTTGCCTCGCCTCTGCTGGCTGATGACAGAATCATCGCAAGATCGCCCCACAACGCCCTCCCGCCAAGCGGCAACGGCAAGCTCGAGCGCCGTACATCGCCAGCTCGTGGTCCCAACGTCGATTGTCACTTCATAATCAGCGATAGCAGCTTTACACCTGTCTTTGCTTTCAATTTCGGCTATTACGTCAGACAGGACGATGTAGGGCCTTGCCGATATGTCCCGCGGGCTCGCTGATTACGATCCTGCCAGGGCATGGACATCATTCATTATGATGGAGTTTCCGTCAAGGCATATAGTACCGGGCAGTCACCTGATCACAAGACGATCCAACACTGCTTCAGATTCGCCAAGAACGACGACTGGATCGTTCTCTGCTTTCGTTTCCTCCATGGCGCACCCCTGGTGACGAGCTGGTACTTTGATCAGTTCTACACGACAGAGACAAAGAACGACTTTGAGCAGATCGGGACTATCACGTGCGTACCAACGGCCGACTGCCTGCGCACCAATTCAATTGCATTGCACAGAATCTCGACTGGACCTCTAACCAATTTCCTACAGCGCGATAACAACAGCTACTAGTCCATGTAGACACGACCACTTGTCGAGAAAGCCGCACCGACTGCAATGCATCGCTGCCTTCCGTGTCGACGATACCGGGGAGGCGTTCAATCTGTTGCTGCTTGCGTGTTCGATCCAAGGAGCTCTGGCGACGTGCTTGACGACGGAGACTTTCCGTGACATGGATATTTGTCTTATTCCTACCACGGCTTCCAAGGTCAAGATGCGCTCGATAGCTCTTACAGTACTCGCTCTCATCGCTGCTGCTCTTGCAGTACCCAGCACGCCCGAGCATAGCTCTGACCTGAAGGCTCGCCCGCTTGACGACGCACACAATGTCGCTGGCCCTTTTGACCACCTCGGTCCGGTTCATGATTGCGCATTCATGCTCTATGACACGGCTGCTACGCTCATCTCGAAGATCACTTTTGCCTGCGTAATGACGCCTGAAACACAGGTAAGTCATTCACCCATGACAAACTGATCGCTGATGCAGGCTCAGCGGATTGTCCTGTATGGGTTTGGCAAAGGGATCAAAGCTGACTTTGATAGCACTGTAATCTCTGCGGATGGCAAACGTTACGAGCAGTGCTTTGAAATATCCAAAGCTCCCATGACTGCCAACATCTGCTTCCGCATACCCAACGGTTCTTCGATCTTCAAGAGCTGGTGGTTGGGAACGCTCTATACCGGACCGAACGGCCCCAAGTTTGTCACGCCTGCGTATGTTGCTCGACCATGCTGTCTATGCGACCAGGCTGAACTACCTTGCAGTCTACTGGTAGACGGCGAGCCGCTCTGGCGTGAAGCCAATAAATTCAAGTAGATCCCTGTACAGATCTGTGCATAGCCTTTGCTCTTATAGCTTGGGATTTTCGGATCGGTGGGTCCGATACAGTCCATGGCCTGTCGAGAAGCGTAGTAAAACCTTTGTCTGCATCTACCGCGCAACAAGCCAGATGAGCTAAGGATTGACTCATGAGCGACCGGACTCCGTTGACGACTGTGTCAACAGTAGCTGCGCGAACTTCTCCAATCGTCATACTGCGAGCTTTGGCCAGCATTGGTGAAGCAGTGTACGAACCATCAGACGGAGTGTTCCATGCAATGTCGCCGTAATGGGTCATGCATGAGGCAACGTCAAGTTTTGTCATTGCTTGTCGTGTTGAGCAGAAGGAACAATGCGCTCGATAGCCTTGCTGCTGATCGTGCTCATCGCGGCCGCCTTCAGCGCTGCTGTTCCAGCGTCCGCCAATCAAGCTGTAGTCGAGTCCGGCAAACATGTCGTTGCCCGCGATGGCTCACTCGGTCCTGTGCAAGACTTCGTACTGATGCTTCATGACACCGCTTCCACGGTCGTCCTGAAAGTCGACTTTACAGTCCAGTTGGGCCCGGGTGTAAGCCGAGACAGAGCGTTGGGTCGCTTGCTGATGTTGGCGTAGCTTACTTGGTACAAGATTGGCGATGGGTTCGATATGAAGCAGTCAGGCAAGGAAATATCAGCCGATGGCAAACGTTCCGAGCAGTGCTTGACATTCAGCGAGGGTGTCAAGAGTGTGACGATCTGTCTTCGCGCAACGATCGGGGCTTTGGCCTACCAAAGCTGGTATTTACAAGGTTTCTACACGCCTTCGACCGGATCAGACTGGACAAAGATGGTCAATCCTACGTAAGTTCCTGAGAGTTCTGCGATTCAAGAGCTGATCTGTCGCCACAAAGCCTATTGCTTGACGGCAAATCGCTCTGGCGAGACTTTGATCCCTTTTCAAAGGTCTCTCCTTAACTGCGTCTCCTTCGCACAGCAGCACCGTAATCTCGATAGTTTGATGCATACTGTTTGGCATCCGCATATCGGTGGACAGCAGCGTATGGCGGTATGTGACAACTTGACAATCTCTGGATTGAGTCTGGTCTGCCCATCTCGCAACCGTCAGATGATGTACATCTGGATCGCTCGAGCCGATCACTTTCTTAGATATGCACATCCCAACATCTTCAGCGCGCTCGTTCCGTCGTCTGCTTGAGGTCCTGCTGCTGCGAGCGGTTGCGGTGGATCAACCTCCTTTGGCGGGCTGCTTTGCGCCAAAAGTGTCTTGCTCTCGTTCCATTCCTTCAAGGGACGTACCCTTTGGACCTAGATCCGTGTACGACGGGTGTCATCGTCTTGGGGCCAATGATGAGCACCGCGTCGAGCATTCGATGCCGAGTAGATCAGATACGAATGTTGCCACACGCACTCGGCGTCTTGTCCCTTGCCTTGTCAGTTTAGATGTACGACTTTTATCGCAAAGCCAGTCATTCAGACTGCAACAATGTCGCATCGGTACAAATGCGCACAGTTGAGGGATGTCGTTGCGACGTTGTACCCCTGACAACGCGGCATTGAGACGGACAACCTGAACCACCACACGCTCGTTCGTGTGATTGTGGAGCGTCTGGCAAGATGCGCTCCCTGTTGCTGACGATACTAGCGCTCGTCGCTGCTGCTTTGGCCGCATCTGTCTCGACCCAAGATACCGCTGGCTCGATAGTCATTCCAACCGGCCTTGACGACATGAAGGCGCTGGCGGCTCGCGGGCTCAACTTTGCCCCGCCGCAAAAATGTACGTTGCGGCTGTATGACACTTCCTCTGCTCTGGTCTTGAGGCTCGATTTCCTGTCCCAACTCGCTCTGAACGATATGGCAAGCTCGTCGATCAGTCCCTTTGCAACGAGTTGCTGAGCTTGGTGCAGGCTGTAAACTTCATTCCCGATCCGAGAATACGGTTCCATTATCGCAGATTCGGAGTATCTGTCGATGGCAAGCGTGTCGAGCGGTGCTTGACATTCACCGACGGCATCAACAACGTCGGCCTCTGCGTACGCGGGCCCTACGATTCTCCGACCATCGAGCGCTGGTACTTGGACAGCTTCTATACGCCAGGAACTGGGTCAGATTGGTTCAAGATTGTCAAACCCACGTACGTTCTTGAGTCTGCTGTGATCAAAGCTAAAACATAAAGCAAAGCTTTGTCGTCGACGGTAAGCCGCTGTATCGAGAGTTTACATCCTACATAAAGCGTACATGAGAATTGCGAAAGAACGATGGATGCGCCGTAGCAGCATAGGCTGGGCAGTATCGTCTCTGTGATGCGATGTGGGGTTGCAATGTTGTGACGTCAGGGCGTATATTCTCGTGACAAAGTGCTTGCATTGAGACGCTGCTTGAGTACCCGACGTTGCACGATCTTGTTGCTCCTGCGGTCAGCTCACGGTCATTTGGCTTTGCAAACAAGCATGCTATTCGTATGCTTAGCCGCCGTCGGTTTGATCAGCAGCGCCCTCGCCAGCGCCGTCCATGGGTCGGCAGGATCAGGCCCGACACATGTAGAGCCTGGCGGGTATGGTCCTGCGCACCCGTGTACGGTCGCTGTCTCGTACAAGGGCAAGACATTGTTTGACGTGACTTTTGACCTGGCTTGGGCCTTGCCTGGCACCAGCATGCTCGGTGTAATTAAAAAGACAATGCCAGTCACGCTCGATTCTAACGGCCCCGCAGAGTATGCATATCGACCAGTGGAGCTCGAAAGATGCCAAATTCAACGGTCAAGGGTATTCTGTCGGCTTGCGCTACGATGTGATTACTTGTGCGCCGTCGCAAGTCCCCTTGATTTGCGCAACCTGAATTTTTGCGCAGTCTCCAACGCCGACGACTCGATCGATGTTTTCTTCTATCGCAAGCCTGGCGTGGGCGAGATGGTGAGCTTCGGCGTCTCGCCGCATTTTGCAGGATATAGCTATTTTGACGGAGTGCGTTTCACTTCGTTCCGGGCGTGCTTGAGCTGACCCGCGAACAGTATGTCTTCCAATAGTACGTCTCTGTGACAACTCCGTTGACACGCACTGACTGGGTCTCGCAGCTCGATGAAGCTCAGCGGAGAGTCGATACAGCTTTTCAAGGGTTGAGTGTGTTTAATGCACCGCTGTACGTAGCCGCTGACCTGCCGATGAGGCTTATGCGCAATGGACTTTCGTGTCGAAAGCTCGGGTAGTGTAGAGGTTATAAAGGTTGCTATCTCCGGCAAACCGGTGACTGATTCACAAGTGAGATGGAGAGCGATGTCTCGCGCCTCCAACAACATCCTCGGAGAGGATCCACCTCTATCTCTGAGGGTCGTATGCTGCAAACTGGCTCGCGAATCTATTGGATGTCGACAGACCGCTGAGACCATCCCGAGTGAGATTGACTGGGGATCGTGGTCAAGCCTTGCATTCAGGAACAGGCAGGGGCCTCTGTCTATGTATCGGTCGAGCCAAATTCGTGATGGCAACGACTAGAGGCTATCGGATAGTAACGGAGAGAGGCCATCGTCACTTGCAATGTCGTCAGGCAAAGCAACCCCTGCAACGCAGCCTTGCATCCATTCTCCTTACGGCCGACACCGCATCAATCTTGTCTGCGGTGCTCGTCTGTAAGGATGCGCATCCCTTCTTTGGCGACATTGGCGTTCGTGGCTACTGTCCTCGCTACACCTATCAATGATGGCGCAGGCTTGTTGGACCGTGCGACCGAGTTTGACATGCTTGACGACGTGCAAAGCGGCATATCGGATTCCGGGTTCAACTTTGGCCGAGAGGAAACTTGTACATTCCTGCTCTATGACACTGCGCACGCTCTGGTCATGAGACTCGATTTCAAGGCCCGACTTGCTCCGTATCAATGGGCAAGTCAACCAGCTAGACCTTCAATGAACCCCCTGCTGAACATAGCACAGGCCGTCAGGCTGAACCTCGATGACAGAATACAGACGTACTCTGTGAGAGTCGGGATGTCTCCTGATAACAAGCGCATGGAGCAGTGCATCAAGTTTGTCGATGGCGCGAACACCGTGACCCTCTGCCTACGCGGACCGTTGGCATCTCCGACCATCAAGAGCTGGTACCTCGATAGTTTCTATACACCCCAAACGGGATCAGATTGGACAAAGATTGTCAGGCCGACGTATGTATCCGGCCTGTGTCCTACGCATCCGAGCTGATATCAGGCATGAAGCTTCATCGTCAACGGTAATGAGCATTTCCGAGAGTTCACTACCTACAACGAGTGTTGGCTGAAAGGCCCTCGGAAGCCGAAATGCCCGCTCAAGCCTCCTGTTTCTGGATAGCATGATTTTCGCATGGTCGGTACAGAGAATGCAGTATCTCAGCAGGGATGCGTGACTGCTCGCCGTGTTGCTTGTCCCGAGCGTAGCCTGTTTAAGGCTTAATCTGCGCCGGCTTTCGCCTTCACCATCCTACACGCCGGCTCGGCATAAATTCTTCAACTTTGACTGACCCGGTACATGCCTTGTCATCGGACCGAAGTAGCTTATGCAGGGGCGATGCGAGCTGAGATTGCATCATTCCTATCTGCAAGGAAGCACATCCGATAAACAGAGAGGGCTCTGTTGTGGACACATGAGGACTTGATAGGAGCAGATCATGGATTCAGACGAGCCAATCGGAAACCAGATCGAGCCTGATGACGGTCGCCCATCACGTGATCAATACCTTCGCGCTTGCGCCAGCGCGCAACAGGGCAGGCAGATGGCAACAATGAGCACAAAGGAGAACAGAGGCAATCATAGCTCAGGCCAGGCCATCTTGAAGCGCGGCAAGTCAACTCACGCACATGCTGCAGCGTCCATCAAGAGCGCTAGTCGGAAGCGGATAGCTAATTCGGATGACGAAAGCGAGGAGGACATGCAAAGTTCCCAGGCGAGCAAGAGCAAGCGGCATGCTCTACAAGAATCCAACGGTCATCTCAGCAGCTCCTCTGCCAGCCGAAAGCGCGATAATCATGGCAAGGTAAGCGGCTGTTCCTGAGCATCTGGCTCGTGGGGATGACGTTGCTTGACAGGATGCAATGGCCCTGTACGAAGAGCTCAGAGCGACGAGGACGACGGATGTCGAAGCTTCACTTGCAGAGCTCATCAGACTCTCCGACGAACGCGCAGAAAGTCTGTGCTCTGCTCTGCTCAGATACGGTGCTAGACAGAGCTGATGCGCACCAGGACAGCTGCTACTGCGACGCTGAAACAATACAAGCAAGATCTGGATGCACTGCAAGCCGAGAACGATGCTCTGCGGGCCAAAGTCGCAGCTCGGCCAATTGACGACGTGCCTCTAGGTACGAATGACAAACAACTGGCCGACAAACTCGAGTCTGTCACGCGATCCCATCAGGCGGCGATAGCCCATGTGACAGAGCTGCGCACGAAGCTCGAAACGCTCGAACAGCAAGCAGACGGTGTACGAGCGGAAGAGCGCGAACGCGTCCAAGTCGAGCATCAGCATCTCACTGCAACAGGTGCGGGCTCGCCCGGATCTGTCTACTGTTCTCGACTTATTTTTCGTGCCCATTTGCAGTGTCCAGACTTGAGCGAGAGATACAAGCGGAAACGGCACATTCAAAGTCGGTGCAGCAGAAGCTGAGCGCCCTGCAAGCAAACGCGTCTGCTGGCACACTCGCTCAACATGCGCCCTCGCAAGCATCGCAAGACGAGCTAGACGAGTTGCGACATCGATCGGCGTTGTCAGAGGGGCTCACTGGTCTGCTGGTCACGAGCTGCAAGGAGGAACCACTAGGTCGATCTTATACTTGCCTCGTCATGCGCAAACGCTCCCTGGAGTTCAAATTGCAATACAACCCCGACAACACGGTCAGCTATACGCCCGTCGAGCCTGAGCGCGATGATGTCAGCACGCTACCGGCCCAGTTCAGTGGCTTCATGCGGTTCAAAGTGGCACAGCTCCCCGCGTTCTACAAGAAGCTCTGCGTCGCGCTCGACTAGTGTCTTCGACGCGCCGAGGTCCACGTCCGAAAGCCCAGCATCGGCTCTACAGAGATGTCAGGCAGCGCAATTCACACAGACCCTTTCTCGGATCGGATCAAGCGCAGATCGGCAAGGGGTGATCCGTGCGCTCAGCCGACGCTCAAGCCTCGTCCAGTCGCTTTGATCTCATCACTAGGAAACCTGAGCTGAAAGCAAAGGCCACTCCTGAGGGAGCTCTTTCGGATCTGGTTGTGTACATTGCAGAAGGTGAGCATCATCGGCTGGTCTGTACTTCTACCCTCTTTGTCTGCTTCGCTCGGCCTCGTCGACGTGCGCGATTGCACCTTGGACACAATGTCGCCCTCACCCCTTCGTTAGCTCATTCCCACACTCCGTCGACATGCAGAACCTGATGCTGTCATGCAGGCAAACTCTCGCTCGCACTCAGTCTGACGTCGTCCCGGTCTGACAGCGAAAGTGACCTCGAGAGTGGGAGCAAGGGAACAGACTATAGCGATAGGGATCGGACGATACGGGCCCCCAAAGCAACGCCTACCGTCCAATCTCAGCGTGTATCAGCATCAAGTGGACATCGTCCCTCTGGAAGAGACTCGACCATCAGGCGCAGGCCAGATCGCCGTGCCAGGACTGCTCATCAAAGCATCCAGTCGCGCTCGAGCCGACCTGCTCATCACGACGCACGATCGTCTCGTCCGACGAAGCGCACAACAGAGCGTACAGCCATGATCCTCAGTCGTAGCTCCTCGTCTTCTTCCTCATCGGGTGGGCTGGTCTCAAAGCCTTCAAGCAAACGCGCTTCGCGACGCGCTCAACCTCCTGTGGCTGATCAAGGTCGATACCATCACGGTGCAGACCCGGAAGAGTTCTTTGTGAAGCAGCAGATCATCGGCAAAGGCAGCTTTGGCCAAGTCTTCAAAGGATTCGACAAGCGGACGAATCAGCCAGTTGCCATCAAGCTCATCGATCTTGAATCCGCCGAGGACGAGATCGAAGATATCCAGCAAGAGATTGCAATCCTGAGCCAGCTCGTGTCGCCCTATGTAACGAAGCAAGCCGATCGCGTGACGAGCTCGAGCATGTGTCTGACCGGCCAAGCAGATATTATGGTTCATACCTCAAAGATTCGACGCTGTGGATCGTCATGGAATACTGTGGCGGTGGTTCGTGCAGCGATCTCATGAAAGCCGGCAAGATCCGAGAGGAGTATATCGCCATCATCATGCGCGAGCTGCTCCATGGCCTGGATTATCTACATACCGAGGGCAAGCTGCATCGCGACATCAAGGCAGCCAACGTCTTGCTCACGTCCAGCGGCGCTGTCAAGCTTGCCGACTTTGGCGTCTCTGGTCAACTGACCACGACGATGACCAAGGTATGCTCCCGGACCTAGGACACCTCGTTCCACTGACACTTTGACATCGCAGAAAAACACCTTTGTCGGAACAGTAAGCAGCCAGTGCTGACGGCACAGCGTCGGCTGACATATGATGCAGCCGTACTGGATGAGTCCAGAAGTCATCAAACAATCTGGCTACGATTCGAAAGCAGATGTGAGACAGCCCTTCCCTGCGAGTGCGCGTTGAAATGACAAAGCTCCTCAGATCTGGTCACTGGGTATCACCGCGATCGAGCTCGCGCACGGGCAGCCGCCGCACTCCGATCTGCACCCGATGAAGGTGCTGTTCGTCATTCCGCGCAATCCACCACCGACGCTGGACGATCGCTTCTCCAAGCAATTCAAAGATTTCGTCGCGCTTTGTTGCCAACGAGATCCCAAGCTGCGCCCTTCTGCTCGCGAACTGCTGAAACATCGCTTTGTCAAGCATGCAAAGAAGCCAACCTATCTCACCGAACTCATCGATCTGCACGAGCGGTGGAGACTTCGCAAGGGCGTCACGCATCAGTCGCTCGAGCCCATGCTTCGCGTGCCAGAGTATGTCTGATTTCTGGTACTTGCCGATATGCTGATGAAGTCGATGTAGTGCGTTACCTACGCTTGATTGGGACTTTGATACTGTTCGCCACAAAAGCTCGACACTGCGTAAGAAGCCGTCTGCTCTCGAGCATCAGCGGTTCGTGCCCTCTCGACCAGCTCCTCCTCGTCCGACCCCTCCACCTCAAACAGCACCGCTTACCGCGGTGGTATCTATTCCGTCCAGCCTGCCGAACCTTGTGCTACCTTGCGAAGCGTCTTCCCAGTACGACGAAACGACCCAACGCCGCATTGATGTGCAGGCAACCTCTCATCCGCAAATACCTTGCGAGCGATCAGAATCTGCCATGGCGGTGTCATGTGAAGAAGAGACCTCCATCTTGGAAAGTGTCGTCTTGCCCGTCTTGGTCTCGGTGCGTTCAGCAAGCTCACAAATCAGTAGCGTCATACTGAAGTATCAGTGCAGATTGAGGATCGCATCCGCTCACAACAAGGTCGACTGGCGGTATCCAAGCTACGTCACGCGCTAGAAGAGGCTGAGCGAGATGTGCCGGGCCTTATTCAAGTCATGGTCAGCGACATATGTGATCAAGTAGAGTGGGCGGATCAAGATTAGACGCGCGCTCAGTCAGCTTGTAAAACGCGCGCTCAGTCAGCCTGTAAAATGTAGCATATTGTAACGTCTGATGGATTCGATTAACGTGCTACTAAGTACACAGAAAAGGTGACAAAGAGCTATGCGCCGAATGCCCGCAGACTCGCTCAAGGATAGACCTTGTCAATCTTCTCCTTGTACCGTTCGACGATAGCCTTTCGCTGCAGCTTCTGGGCCGCTGTCAGTAAGCCTGACTGAGGCGTCCATTCGTCAGCGACGAGCACAATGCATTGGAGCATCTGTATCGATGTCAGTGAGCAGCAAAGTCAGCGTGCGTGCAGACGAACCTCGAGCGACTTGAAGCCAGTCTTCTTGCCGATGGCGTTGAGCTCCTTGAGAACATCGTCACGCACTGCGTCGACCGTGACGAGATGGTTGATGTCTTCGTCCTTGCCTCCATGACCATTGCTAGCGCAGAAAGATTTCAGATTTGCCTCGTGCGAGCAAACAATCTGGGCCGAGTGCGTCAGCCTGTTACGAGGCCACGAGGCTGGCAGACTCACCGCCATGGGCTGCTTGGCGTCCGGATCTGCATGCACACACATGTTGCTGACCAGCGGGCAAGACTTGTATGTCGCCTCGAGACGTTCGATCGCAATGTACTCTCCGCCGGAAAGCTTGACCAAATTCTGCGAAAGAAATTGTCAGGATACGACCTTTACGTGAAAGATGCAGCTTACCTTCTTTCGGTCAATGATGGACAGCGTGCCGTCTGCGTTCCACTGACCGACGTCACCTGTCATGAACCAGCCATCCTCGGTAAAGTCTTTCTTTGTTTGCTCTTCGCGCTTGTAGTAGCCTTGCGTGAGCGAGTTGCCACGAACCCAGACTTCGCCTTGGGGCGGGTTGTTGCTCGAGAAATACTTTGTCTCTTCGATATCGACGAGCTTAACCTCCATCGAGGGAACAGGCACGCCGACAGAGCCGTACTGCATGAAGTCGGGCTGTCACGCACGTGAGTATCCGCTCGGAATGGCAGGTTGTATTTACTCACATGCAGAATGGCAGTCATGCCACACGATTCAGTGAGACCATAGCCCTGAAGCACCGTCACGAGGGCGGTGGAGAGGAAAGCTTGGGTATCACGAGAAATAGGTGCACCACCTGAGAGCACGTATCGCAGACGGCCGCCAGTCTGTTGCTTGACCTTGCTGAACACGACAGCGTCTGTGATGCCGCCGAAGAGGGTCTTGTTGGCCTGCTTGGCTGCCAGTGCGCCATAGAACATCTTCTCCTTGAGGCCGCCGCCTGCCTTGACTTTGCCAACGATACCCTTACGAATGAGCTCCCATACGGCAGGCACGCCGACCATGCAGGTCGGCTTGAGCGCGCGAATGTCTCCGACACAATTGCGGACAGAAGTGTCGGTCAAAGTAGCGATCTTGCCATAGCCCATTGAGAGACCGATGTAGATCATCGCCATTTCGGCAACAAATTCGAGGATATGCGCCAATGGGAGGAAGGCTGCGCAGGATGGTCAGCACGTCAAGTGCTCGCGAGGAACCGCAACGCACCAATGAACGTGTCGACTGGTCGGAACACGTCGATGAGGAGCGTTCTGACTGCGCCGACAGATGCGACAATGTTGGCATGGGTCAGGATGACGCCCTTGGGCGCGCCGGTAGAGCCTGACGTGTACATGATGCACGCGATAGTCCTACGAATCACTGAGCGCAGATCCCTCGCACCTGGACAGGCACTTACTCTGGCTTGGGCCTGACAGGTTCATGCTTGTGCTTGTTACCAAGCTCGATGAGCTCTGTGAGGCTCAAGATCTGCAAGCTCTCTTCGCCTTGCTTGATGCCTTTGAGCTTCTCGAGTGCCTGACCGAACTTTGGATCTTCGTCGATCGAGCCATCATAGATGATGGTCTTGACTGTGGGCGTCTTGCCAACGACAGCAGCGAGCGTGCCGAGAAGTGCGGCATTCGTGAAGACGCCGACACATTCGGGCTCGTTGAGGGAATGCTCGAGCTGCGCATGTCGATCAGCTCTGTCGCGTATATCGAGCGTGTGCGACTCACGCCCGACTCTCCGAGGGAGTCGTAAGCAGTAGCAAAGGTAATGCCATGGATGCAGCACCCTGCGAAACGTCAGCGTCGTAGCCAAGTCAGCGTTTGTCAGCACACCTTGAGCTACGAGTTGCCAATGCGCGCTGCGATACGCGTCAGATGAACGCTGATTGAGCTTGCGAGCAGACGACATACTGTGTAGAAGCGTAGATATTGAACTTTTGCTCATTAGTGATGCCCAGTTGACGCAATCCGCTACCGACGGCTTGGCATCGGTCGAGAACCTCCTTGGTCTGCCCTGAATGCGTCAGCCGGCTTGGACCAGGACGGGCACTGAACACTTACGTTCCACCACTTGTAATCAGAGAGCTCGTAGTATCTCCACTTCTTCATCTCCTTGATTTCCTTGCCTTTGACCGTCTTGGTAATCTCCTTCTCCTCATTGTGCATCTTAATCGTGTCTCTCCAACCGAACAAGGGCTTGTCGGGTCTCGTGCGAGCAGCATACTCGAGGATGTCGGGTACGACGACAATGTCATCAGCCGGCTGAGTGACGAGACGATCTGGCGTGGCGTAGTATCGACGGGTACGTCCCTCGCCCTTCTTGGCCGGAGGACCTACTTCGACGGATCCCACTTTCCCAACCATACTTGCGTGTTCTGATGACTAGCTATCGTGCTATGTGGGGTTCTGCAGGCTCACTCGAATATTAGTGATGTGTCCTCGTGAGCAGGCAATCGCCTCGGCGTGACGCGCGTCCTGCTCGGCAACGAGATGTTCCCGAACCGAACGCCGTGACGTGCTGGATGTGCACTCACCGCGGTGGTTATGCTCTAGGTGGATGCAACGCTTCTTTGGGCAATGTACACTCGAACAAGTGTCTTGTGACGACACAGTGGATCGTTGCCTACTCAATGCGGAGACCGAAGACACAGCTGTGGGAAGGCTAAACGATCGGCGTGCAGTCGATCGATCACTCGGGCTCTGCCCAGTGCAGCGAGATATATCTCAACAGCGACGGTGCATGCAAGTCTACAGTGCTCAACGACTGTCAGGAGAGTGTAAGCTCAGGACGATAGTGATCAGAGCGCCTGTGACGTACTCTACTTCGCCGAAGACCAGATCCATGGTACCGATAATGGCTACCATATCGGGCAAGAAGTGATGTCGCGACATAAAGTCTGAGCCTTGCAAGTGAGCGAATCCGGGCGCTCTGATCTTGCAGCGGTACGGTCTGTCGTTCGAATGAGTATAGCATATCATTTGTGGCAAGCTCAGGGACGGACCTGTTGGAGCCATCGCTGACGAGGAAGACGCCCATTTCTCCCTTTGGTGCTTCGATCGCCGAGTAAGTCTCACCAGGTGGAACAGAGTAACCCTCGCTGAAAAGCTTGAAGTGGTGGATCGTAGCCTCCATGGACTGCTTCATGACTGCGCGAGGCGGTGCGACGAGCTTGTGATCGTCGACCTTGATCTGACCGGGTGGCATCTTTTGCAGGCATTGCGAGATGATTCTGAGTGACTGTCTGAACTCCTCGATACGGCACAGATAGCGATCGTAGCAATCGCCGTTGCGTCCGACGGGGACATCGAATTCGACTTGGTCGTAAGCGTCATAAGGTTGCGATTTCCTGTTGACCACTCTGTGAGCTTCGTCCGATTTGGTCTGGTGCTCCTTGCCTGATGTCCCAGGGAATGCCGGATCCTCTGAGCATGACACCCGTGAAGCCATATGCGAGCGCCTCCTCTGCCGTTACTCGGCCGATGCCTACTGTTCGCGCTTTCCAGATACGGTTCTCAGTCAAAACCTCCTCGAATTCGTCGACTCGGTTGGAAAAGGCAGTTGCCCACTTGAAGATGTCATCCAGCAGGCCATGTGGAAGATCGAAAGCAACACCGCCAGGTCTCACATAGGCCGCGTGAAGTCGTGCGCCGGATACGCGTTCGTAGAACCTGTAGCCCCGTCAGCAAAAGCAGAGTGCGGTGTGTGAAGCGACATACTCCATAAGCTTCTCGCGCTCTTCGAAGCCCCAGAGGAAGGGTGTCAATGCACCAACGTCCATTGCGTGGGTCAGCACCGCCATCTGCTCGCCAGAGTCAGATTGCACAAGACGTGCTACATGTGGTACGCACGAGATGGTTGAGCTGTCACGCCACATGCACCCTTTCAGTCTAGCCACGAGTAAAGATGAAAGGTTGCTGACCACTCGAGTAATCTCGCCAAAGAGGGTACGGATCCACTTTGCTCGTTCCGGGACCTCAATGTTGAGCAACTTCTCGACCGCGCGGGAGTAGCACAGTCTACCGTCTATAAGCTCGAGCGGGGCATGGAAGAGAGACGAACATACTCATTGGTCATCATCGATACGTAGTCGAGGCGATCGAAATCTGTCCTCGTTGTGAGTCAATATCTTTGAGCGATAAGGTAGAACCGACATGGCAAGGCTTGGGTGTAGGTCTTATACTCGATCAGCTTTTCCGTTCCTCTGCGGACAGCGTGTGAGCATACTGTCTCGTGATGGACTTGCATCGACGAACCTGTGTAGCAGGCCGACATGCGGATCGGCGCGCAGGATCTCCTCGCCATTGAGCTCAAGGATCAGTCGCAAGACGCCATGAGCTGCGGGATGTTGAGGTCTACGCTCATCTGAAGGTCAGCTGGGCTGTTCGCAGCCGGATCCCTTGTGTGCGCACCCAAAGTTGACTGTAAAGTGTCTGAGCGATCTGTTCCTTGCTCCCTCGCCCTGCCATCGCCATCGCGCATGAGCGAACGACCTCGAGCCAGAATGACCAGACTGACAGAGGCCAGGATGTCCTGAGGCGAGTGTGAGTGTAGCTCTTCGACCGTGTTGGCTCTTGCGATGGGCCCCGGGCTCGGATAGCTCGCTTCTGCCTCAGTGGCCAGAGATCTCCTCGAACTCGATTGAGCCACAGCGAGACGTGCGGCGGTCGATCGAGCGCATCCTGGCCGAACAGACGGCACGGAGAGACTCCTCGGTAGTCTTGCGCTTGCTCTCATCGTCGCAATGACCATCCTTGTCCGTCTCAGGGCAGTCTCAGCGGACAACGAACGAGGGAGTGATCATCAAGTCGATTGCCACGCGTCATTTCCTCGTGCGAGACAGCAGCGGCCGATGATTCTCAGGTGGCCGAGCATATGGCTCGCCCTCCTGACAGCTTCGTCGATAGCGAAAGAGGTCAGCCAAGACTCTGTCGTGGATCCGACAGACGCTGACACTCGTGCTTTGCAGGTCTGCTCGAGCTTTGTACGTGGGACTTAACGGAACGCTGAGGCGCAGCCTGGCAGGATGAAGCATGTACCCTCACTGACTCTGCGACGAATACGTACTACGATCTACGACAGCTCGAACGCAAGACAGGCAGGCGCTCTGTCAGCGAATGAAGAGGAACGCGCTCATTGCCATGCTTACCAGGGACGGACTACGCCGTGCCTTTTCCAGGCGACGCAGCAGACAACAGGGACGGCGACATCAAGCTGAACATCTGTCACCGCTTGCTGACAGAGACCATCTCCCTCGGCGATTCTGCGAGTATCGGCGCATATCGATACGGAGGCAAGACGGGCATCTCCTTGGGTCGATACAATACTACGCCAGTCTCCCTGGACAAGGGTCTGCTCGTTCTCGAATATACAGGAGGATCAGAATGTCCTGCTGGCGGCCTGATGAGCAGCTCCATCTCACTCGTATGTGATCCTGGCGAGTATGACACCGGCGCGCCAAAGCTCGTCAGCATCGCCAACGGCTGCTCATATTTCTGTCAGCTGAGGCGCACAATAAACTTGTTCTTTTGGCTTATTAGCAGGTTCCTTGCCGGACAGTCATCTGGCGGACGAGGTTCGCTTGCCCGACGAGGCCACCTCGAGGCTTTTTTGGTGCCATTGGCATTTTACTCACCGTGTCCGTGCCCGCTCAAGACTTGGTCAGTCCAGTCCGCTGATGCCTTCATGATTGCAGAATCGTCATATCAATCCCTCTGGCGATCGGTGTCGCGTTCGCTTACAATCGGCTCGTCTTGCATCGCTCAGATGGATTCGCCGTACGAGAGATCGTGCCTTCGCTTATCGACGGTATCAACTACGTCAAGGTATGCTGCCTTTCCGACTACCGACATCGTATCTGAGTAATCAGCTTGTGCAGGACATTGCGCTGATCGGGCTGTTGACCGGCATCGACCTCATCATGTCTGGATTCCAGAGGCTGCGGAATGGGGAAGGCTGGAAAGCTCCCTCTCGCTCAGCCGGCTGGTCAGCATCCGGTCCGGCAGCAAGCAATTATACTGCTTGGTCAAGCTCAGCAGAAGAGACCACAAGTCTCTTCGATGACGAGGAAGAGCATGAGCGCGATGAACCGCTACCATCGCCTGCCAAAACTGATTCGAATACGAAGCCAACTGAAGCCACACTTGTATAATGCATAATGTTGTGACCCATACAAAGCACCTCTAAGCTGGGTGGAAAGCAGCATGCGGATCCTGAGCGAGCCAGGATTTTGATGAACACAGGCATGAGGATCAGATGACAAGACGCGAAAATTCCTTTGCATTCGCGCGTCTGCGATGCGAAGCATCACCCTCCTTCTTGTTTGCCTGTCCAGCTTCTTGTCCGACCAAAGTGCTCTCGGAACCTTGAGCCGTCCACAAGCCTATACCGTGCAGCTTCATGGGACCGGACAATGCAAAGCAGACCGGAATCTTCAACCTGTCGATTTCGCAGATGGTTCAGAGATGTCTGCTTCGTTTGTCGTCACTTCCTTGCGGCAAGACGAGGAACACTGGATCTTGAAGGTGTGCAAAGAAAGCGCTTCTCAGACACCGGCTAAGAGGTCGTCAGCCGAGTCGCACATCCGTCGGTAGGATTCAGACAATCGAGACCACTGAAGGAGGCATCATCTTTCGTGCCTCGTTTAAACCCGCTTTGCCGACGCCCTGGGCTAGATGGCAAGCAGGGTACCGTCATTGCCTGCGCTAGCTCACTGCCAGCATAGCTGCACCGTCTACCTTGTGGGCCTGTTTTTCGTCAATGTCGAGTCGAAAACCATTATCCAATTGGGCAAGTCAAGCGCTCGCATGTATTGCGGCGAGCACTCGGAGTCGCATGCGCAAAGAAACTGCGATATGCGTGCTCTTGGCTATCCCCAGGGTCAGGCTACTACAGCGCAGCAAGTAGCAGACCCTGATGAGGCTGATATAGATGCCACTGAATGCTCATCGCGTACACGCATGCAATGGTCCCAGAACGGCGATGTTTCCGCTCTTACGCTTCGCATAGTTCGTGAGTCGCTAGGAGATATCGAGGAGTTGCATGGCTCACTCGTGTACATTTAGCGACATGCTTTACAAAGTGCCCAACGCCTCATCATCCCGATATCGCCCATGTCGGCTTCTTGTCAGATTCACTACAGCCTGCAAACATATTGATCTACAATCGGCTCGGGTCAGACGGCTGGCAACAAGAGATCGTAAGCGTGCGCAGGAGGCGGAAGCCTGAGAGCTCACGCATACAAGACTCAGCTCGAGCCAAATGGCGAGTCCATCCAACTTGCATCCCTTTCGGGCAGCACCGACAGTATGACAAAGCTTTCCATTGAGCTGCGCTTGCCATTCGACACTATGACATCCCTGCGCGACGAATGGCAAAAATGGCGAGTCGTTAGACAGCATCGACCGATCCGCTGACGTGCTTGGGTAGTTGCACGGCTTGGCTCAAGTTCTCAGCCGAATACGATGTCTTTGCGCAGACCGCAGAATTTGATAGCGACGACTATCCATACGAGCTGCGCTGCATGACTGCTGCAGAGGCTATAGACTCGCAGCGCGATCCGATCACTTCTTGCTATCTCTCGGACATCGGAAGGTGAGCCAGAGCAATACACATTTCACCGGTGCTGAGTATTCGAAAGCAGACCGAGTCCTCTTGTGCAGTGCCAAGGCGATCAGCCTGAGTTTGCAGACTTCTTCATTCAAGGACAAGTGGCTTAGCTTCGCAGATCTACTCGTGCACTTGTTCAGAATGAACTAGATGCATTTAGACTGCTGTCACTAGCTCGCAGGCTGCATCACAGGCTGCATCACCTCGGACGGGGTGCCCTGTTCCTAGACCAGGTTGCAAGTTTTGGCCTCCAAGGTCCGTCGGTCCTCAGGTCTAGCAGAGATCTGATCGTGAATGTCGTCTTGCTTGCCGACCGCATTCTGTTCCACGACGAGTAAGAGAGCCTCCAAGCGATAGCGATGAGCTCCATCGCAGTTCCAGCCTGTGACGGGCAATCGACCTCTCTCTCGCTGCTTGTCACTCCAGGCGTGAAGATGGTTCACCCCATGGCGGACCGACTTGCCAGACCGGTCTAGGGCCTCACGTCATCGTCGAGCAAGGCAGAGAGTCGAATGCGGCTGTCGTCTTCTTGTCGAGCCTGATCTCCATCATAGACGATGAGGGTGACTCCCAGGGACGGCTGCAAGCATCGCAGCAGGTCACCAAGTCATCGACGAGCTCCTCATTCGCTGCATCAGCCTCGAGCGGAGTTGTTCCCGTCCTCGACGGATAGCGAATCACGTCTCTGGGCTGCGCCTTCGTCGACGTCTCTGCAAGATATCCGAACGGCCATGTCGAGCTGCCAAACGTGCGATCTTGGGTCGAGTCGAGTTGGTCGCGAACGAAACAGCAGTGTAGGCCAATAAGCTGCCAAAAATCAGTTGATGTTATTGCACACGCGAAAAATATGATCACGTGCGTGACTAAGCACGCTCAACTCGATGCAAAGTGATGCACAACGAGCACGGTTGCGTGGACTGCCAGAAGGAACAGCAAAAAGACGTGCCTCGCGGCGCAGTAAGAAGATTGCCTGTTACTGGGATCGAACCAGTGACCGTCACGTGGTCGCAGGTGCGATACAAGCGTGACGCTACTACCACTGAGCCAAACAGGCATTTTGGGACGCCAGGCGTTTGTATGTACTATAATCTCGTATAGAAGCAAGGGATCGTGAGCCATTGCGTCTCCAGAATGCACAAGCCCAGACGAACGTCACTGGCACCAACCGTCAGCCCAGCCCCTCAAACTAGCTGTACGCGCTCCCTCACAAACCCACTTTCGAGCGGGCATACACATTTGATGTACTCACTCGCTTCTGTGAGAGCATGCACCCTTGCGACGTGGCAGAATCAATACTTCCACACCACCTTCTCGTTAATTCTCAGATAGTTTCGAAAAGCACGATCTCGTCATTTTGCGGATGACTCAGACTACCGTTACCGGCGAGCAAGTGTTGCACAGAGGACGCCCTCATGAATCATCATCACGGGCCGAGTGTACCGACGAGGGCAGAGCAGCCGAGATCAGACCGAGCCAAGCAAACCTTCAGTGAGTGAGCCTGCGGGACAGAGTGAGGAGTGCAAGTATACACTGCATAGCGGCAAGGCTACAAGGAATTGGAAGGAGCACTGCTAGCATATCAGCAGCTCAAGCCAACTAGACTGACAAAGGAGAAGAGAATCAAGACCTGCAAGCAGGATGAGCATCTCGCTGCCTGCTACTCGCTCGGAGCGTCAGAAGTCCTCTTCTTCACAGCTCCGAGTTGCACGTGCCGTCGCGATTGCACGAGCGTCGCACTATGGTCTCGGCGACAAGATCTGCTGCTGAGCGTAGTGCATGCTGGCGCGAGGTCTTCTTGCGGTCAAGGATGCACGACCAATCCCCGTTTGCTTGATTCGTGACTGTCACTGTCTTCAAGTATCACTGCCTTCACAGGGATGGCTGACGTGCTGATGCATTGTATGAGACCAAGCGGCATTCGTGAAGCAGCCTGAGCAATGTTGGCCATCCGATCTTTGAGATGCGTCGTGTTGTAAGATGATGCTGTCGAGGGCTAAATGGACGCGAGTGAGGCGCTGAACCGGCTGGGCAAGAGATCGTCGGCGAGTGGTCGCTCGTAATAGTCTGCAGGCTTCGAGCCACGTGAGCGTCCTCGCGATTGCGCTGAGCTTGGATTTGCAATTAGCTACGATTAAGGGAACACCTCAGAAGCAGGCCTCAAATGACGAATGATAGCGAGTCAGACGAGCATGAGACGTCAGGCGACGAGGAGCACGGGCAGAGCAGCGATGGTCGAGCACGTCGACGACCCATGACGCTATCCAGATTACCATCGGACGCAATCGCATCGGGCAGTGAGACGGATGCAGATGCCGAGTCGACGGAGCATGAGCCTGCCAAGTCAGAACAGAGCAATGCCAACGGAACGCACACCAATGGTCGCATTCCGTCGCTGCAGCTGAGCAAAGACGGCACAGAATCGCCAGAGCAAGTCGTCATGTCGCCCGCGACGGAGGAGCCTCCACTTATGGCTTCAGAGCCTCAAGAGATGGAGCAGACACCCACTCAGCTAGCACAAGAGCCAGAAGAACTCGATGACACTCCACCCAAGACGATGAACCCGCCGGGACGATCGGCTACGACGTCGCCCACGTCTGCCAAAGAATCACTCAAAGCAGCGCTCTCTTCTGCAAAGAACAGAGCTGCCTCGGAGGCCAGCTCACCAGAAGGCTTCAAGCGACACCGGAGAACATCTTCCATGGAGCCCGGTGTGAAGGAGACGCTCGATGCTCGCCATGAGGATCTTGGCGATGGCTCACGAAGGATCAATCAGTATGTACTCGGAAAGGAGATCGGTCATGGCAGCTTCGGCAGCGTCTGCGTTGCTCAGGACGAGCAGGGGCGCAGTTGGGCAGTCAAAGAGTTTTCCAAGATGCGGCTCCGCAAGCGAGCTCAGTCAGAGATGATGCGCGCACAAAGAGGGCGCAAGAGGCCCTCACAGGGCACACAGAGCACACAAGGCTCCATGACTGCTCACGCTCGACCACCCGTGGAGAACGGCAATAGTAACGACGAGGACCCTCTGCTGCTCATCCGTACGTAGCTCCCTTTGATCTGCATCCTAACTCACAAACCGCGCAGGTCACGAGATCGCTGTGATGAAGAAGCTAACCCATCCGAATCTCGTGCGGCTGCACGAGGTCCTCGATGTCAACGAGCGCGATTCTCTATACATGGGTATATCATCGTCGGATGGCCCGCTGTTCAGCGCTGACTGTCCTCACAGTCGTGGAGCTATGCGAAGGAGGCTCTTTAATGAACCTGTCAATCAAGGAGGAGGTCCAAGCGTACGACGAAACAACTGCACGCAATTACTTTCGCCAGATTCTGTTAGGTCGGCAGTACCTCTTCGGCCCTAACGCGAGTTGACACAAGAAGCAGCGGTGGAATATCTACACAGCAACGACATCGTGCACCGGTCAGTCATTCTGCCCACTCACTTCAGTCTCCTGACACGCAGGTGCAGAGACATCAAGCCGGACAACATTCTGCTCGCCACGAAAGATCGCGAAGTGTGCAAGCTGGCAGACTTTGGCGTATCCGAGATGTTTCACAAGGGAACCGATCTGAGCAAACAAAACGTCGGCAGTCCCGCCTTCCTCAGTCCGGAGCTGTGTGTCTGTCAGTTTACGCCGCTTGTCTCGATCAGTCAATCTGACTAGCGCGCAGCACAACATGGCGAGATCCATGTCAAGGCTGCGGACGTATGGGCGATGGGCGTCACGCTTTACTGCCTCGTTTGCGGCAGACTGCCTTTTGCCACCCACAATCCACTCGAGCTATACGAAATGATCAAGAACGATCCGTACGTAATGGATCCTGGCATGGAACACTGTTGAAAGTGGTAAAGCAGGGTCAAGCTGCCAAAAGAGCTTGGCGATGATCTCAAAGATGTTTTGAAAAAGCTGCTCGACAAGTGTCCCAAACGGCGGATCACCATCGAGCAATTGAGGGTACTCAACCCATGCAGTAATTTTGGTGCATAGCTGACTTTCGAGAGCAGGTACATCCTTGGATAACAGAGAGCGAGCAGAGCCCGCTACCGTCCAAGGAAGACAACTGCGAAGCTTTGCCAGAGACGACCGACGCGGATCTTGCCTCCGCGTTCATTTACATTGGCCGCGCAAAGCGGGTGGCCAACAAGTTCCGTCAACTCGTTTCCGAACGCCGGACAAAATCGTCCAGCTTCTCTCAGAACGACGGCGAGGGAAGCGATCTGACGAAAGATTCCGGCAGTTCAACTTCGCTCTCAAGCTTGATGTCGAGCATGCGAAGTATGACCAGTACCTTGACAGAGTCCAGCATTGGTGAGGAGAATTGATCGCATCGATATACCCGGCAACATGAGCAATTGGCATTGTCTGTGCTTGTACGATTTTGGGAAAATGCATTGGGCCGCAAACACGGGACTAGCCAAATCATGCGCAAGACAGTTCAGTCGCAGACTCGCATGGTATGGACCAGAAAGACGATTTGAGAAGCTTACTTGCCGAGGCGCTTGCGCTCAGCTCGCTGCAGCTTTCTGTGAAATTGCAAATCATTCAGCGTGGGAGCGATTTTCAGAGTCGTGAAGACGAACCTGCGCTTCTTGTACTTGTGCTTGGAAATCTTCTTCTTGCGCTTTCGCTTCACGCTGTCCATGCCGATGCGTCGACCGCGACCGACCGAACTGCGAGGTCCGAGGGGCTCAAAAATAGTCGCTGGCATACCATCTGCATCGAGCGTCCCGACGGTAATCTCTGTTCCGCCAAGTGAGGCCAGAAAATCGCTGCGCTCGAGATCGTTACGCTTGAAAAAGTCTGCCTCGAACGACCGCTTCGAGAGGGGTTGCTCCATGCTGATCATAGTAACACCGCGCTGGTCTGGTAGGTCTGCTCCCGTCGCCTTCTTGATGACTTTCCGCAGACGATTGACGATGGCCTTGATGACACTGTCCGCTCCTTCTATGCTCGACTGTTCGACGACGACGAAGCCTTGCTTTCTGAGCTTAGCAACCATCTCGTTGACCTGGGCTGCGTCATTGGCAATATAGGCAGTTGCTGTTCCAGCTGATGGTGTTTCACGATTCTTGACGACTTGTCCACCATTAATGAGATGGGAAGGTCTCGGCATCCGACGAAAGGAAGAAGAAGCAGATCTAGCGAGCGGTGGAGCAGTATTCATGATCTGCTGCACCACTCGCGATAGCTTCTGTGACTGACTTGGCGAAGCTTTCTTGTCGCCAGGTACAGCAGCTTGCATGTCATCTAGTATCTTGCTCCATTCGAGCTTCCCTTTCCATTCTGACGAGATGAGCGCCTCGTGTAAGAACTGCCCGGCTGCGATACTGGACGTCATTGCATTGAAGTCCGTACTAACTTTGCCTTTGGAGTTCGATGCGGCTGACTGGTCTCTGCCACTGAAAGGCTTCAGGTACGCCAAAGCCGCCTCGCGCTGACGTGTCGCCGGCTTTTGCATGCGCAGTGGCGGACTGATCGGTCTATGGATTGTCTGTGGCTCAGGAGCCGATGGTGGCGAGAAAGGCACTCGATCGGCGAGAATGCGAATGACTTGGTCAGCCACGCGGTCATCGAGGCCGTCTGGCTCGCCCAAGATACGAGCCTCGAGCTCTTTGCGCAATCGTTTCCGTTTGAGAGCCTGAGAGTCTGCTTCTGCGGGCGAGTAGTCTGCCATCTCCTCGTGTTCTTCCGATGCAACGGCGAGCTCGTCACTTGTCTCCTCCTCTTCGAAGCTCTCCACTGTGCTCCTCAAGAGGGGCGATAAGTGATTCTTGCTCGTCGTGGCCTCGTCTGCTGCTTCAAGTTGAGCCACAGGCAGATGGCGAGTCGTCTTGCGGTTAGTGACAGGTACTGGCAGCTCGAGTAGCGGGCGATGGAGCGCAAAGATGGAGTCGAGCAAGACCGTCGACCTCGACACCACGGGCGGATTGACATAGGGTATATTGAGTCTCGGTGTCCTTGAGCGGAATGAGGGTGCCTTCTTGACTACCTCTACCGCTTTGGGCTGATCGACAGTTGATGTAGACGCCAGCGGCTGGGCATCTTTGCTAGCCAGGCTGACTGTCGCAGGCTTGGGCGATGACTTTGCCGATGCGGCAACAGGCTCGCTCGCAGTCGGCGATGAAGGCTGAGCAGCACTCGCCACTGCATCACCCGACCGTCTGGGCAGGCGTCGTCTGCGCGTGAGCAGGCCAGCCGATGACTGCACAGGTCGAGACATGTTTGCCCCTCTGTGCCTGACAAGTGACGCCTGCGCTTGCGAGGACTCGGCTCGCAAGCAGAAGCACGCTTACGTCTGGCTTCTCAAAGAGCGCTGCGCTGCCCTTGCAGGGAAAGCTGGCAGCAAGACCTGCTTGCAGCGCTGTCTGTCTGCGTGTGCGAGTCAGTCGTCAGTCACGCACGCACACAGCGCGAAGTCGTAATTCGCGATTGTTCCCGCTCAGGAAGGGCAGCAGGTCAGGAACGTCTAACGGCACGAGAGATTGCATTATGAGACCGAGCCCAGTCTGCGAGCACAGAAGATTGTGACTTCCCTACTTCTTCTATAAAGCGAGCCATTGGTCAGCGCAAGGTTGCGAGGAAGAAGGGCTTGACTTGCCAGGGGCTCCTCGACAGCACCGGTGGTAGGCAGACCCGAGTAGGTCTTGACCGAGTCGTAAATGAGCCATTGCAGTGCCTGAGAACATACGAACATCAGCACCGGTCACTCGCGAGGATTGATCAATGCAGGAGACTGACAGTGAGCGTGCCAATCATGACTGTAAGAAAGCAGTCGTATGAGCACCTTTGCAAATGCTCGTACGAAGCTCCACGTACCGATACGAGTACCGAGACCTGCCCAGAGACCGTTGAAGCCGATTTCCTTGTAGATCGAGCCAACGGTGGGCTTGGCCACACCGGTCTTGCCAGCAGCGTTGAGCTTGGATACCATCGTGTCGGCTGTCAAAACGAACATCAGGGCCTGCGAGACTGACAGGCAGCACCTTGCACCGACCGGGGTGAGAGACGACAGCACAGAATACACTGTGAGCGTTGCGCGTCTGTCAGACCTATATATAGCAAGATTGGAGAAGCATCCTACCCAGCAATGTAACCGCCCAGGAACGAGACACTGCGTGTAGGCGTCAATTGAGATCATGCAAAGTATGTGTCGAGGCACTTACCCGAGCTGTTCGAGCTTGTTGTAAGACGACTTTGGCTTGCCGAGGTATTTGTAGATCTGCGTGACGGTGGCTTCGAAAGACCAGAATTTCATCTGTCGCAAGAATGAGCACATGCTTCTCGCAACTCGTACAGAGGCGTGTACCATCGTGTAAGGGATCTGGCGAGACCAGAGAGACGGGAGTGATTTGTAGAGAGCACCAGTGCCTTCAGCGGCGATAATCTTCTGTGTACCGTCGACGACGCCCTTTGCGAAAGGCGGGATAGTGGTCTGAATTCGGACCTTGACTGCTTCCATCTGTGCGCTCACGACTCGAAAGTTAGCCATACGCTGATCTCGTCAGTCCCAGACGCACGGGAACGAGCGCAACATCGGCAATGAATTCGGCAGAGGCGGAACCGGCAAGGTAGATGGCATCCTTGTACTTCTTGGCGTTCTCGACGCCGGCCATGTCAGAGTAAGTCTTTTTGAAGTATTCGTAGAAACCGTACTGCGCAAACGGCACATCAGACGCGTCTATCGAGCCGGACGGGGGTCCTTACTTTGCATGCGCCTTGCATGGAGTAACCAATCAAAGTGGGACCGACACCGGTGCTGCCAGATCCGTGTGAGTGAGTCAAAAACAGCGAAAACAGAGCTCGGACGAACTAGAGACCTCGTAGACCGTTCTCGGCCCAGATCTTGCTCCAGCCATCCATGTTGCCCTTGTAGAGGTTCTTGTCGACTTGACGTCTGCATTTGACCAGATCGAGCGGGGTGACCAACGCGTGGGTTGTACCGCAAGCAACGATACCGCCAATCGCGCACGTGTAGTAGTACTGCCATCGACCTCGTCTATGAGCGCGGCCGACTGACGGGAGGGCATTCACTTGCCTGGGTAGAGTAGAGAGGAATCTTGCCGCTCGGCTCTGGCGCGCCCGCTGCAGCGTTCTTGGCGTATCCAGCGGCTTTGCTGAGTTCGCTCTGTGCGTCATTGTAGGCAGACTTTGCCTTGTCGCTTGCCGAATCTGCCGCGTTCTTTGCTTCCTTTTCCAGCTCTACACGCGCATGACGAGATCGTGAGCACTGTGCGCCTGAGAAGGCTGGCAAAGCAGAACGACTCACGCTGTGCTTTTGATTTTGCATCATCGAGCACGCCCACTCGAGTGAGCGAGCTGAAGCCGCCGAACGATGGCGTTTGGAAAGCACCCTGGACTGCGCCAAGCGAAGGCGTGAAGAAGCCGACCATCTCGTCGCGATCAAGTGAAGCGAGAGGAAGTTGTGCCGAGTTGCGCTGCGCTGTCGCTATCGTCGCGACTTTGCCCGTGTGGCTTCGAAAAAAAAGTTGGCCAGCAGACCACGCATGTTCACTCAACTCAGACAGAGAGCGAGCTCGAAGGGCCAGGTTTCGCTATGTTCACATGGCGATGATGTCTGTACAAGATCAATGCAGGCTTCTCTAAGCTCTCTTGAGATGATCAAGAGCGTGAAATGGGAATGATGCGCGTCAAGTAGAAAGAGCTGCCTCTAAACATGGTGCGCTCAGGATTGCTGAGCTTAGCCGCGCTACTCGTGCACGTACGATGCGACATCACCGATCTCGATGCCGCAGCAAGTGCCTGGGGTCCGTCGAGATGCAGGCTTACTCGCATTGGTCCTGATCTATCCTGAAAGTGAACAACTATTCCCATCTCGGCGAGCTACCCTTTAGCGGCATACACACATTCGCTCATCTTCCCTATCTCGATGCTCTCGCAAACTCGTCTGAACGCTTCGACTTTGCTATCTTCGGTCCGTCCAATCGAACGCACCGCATGTCTTTATCCAATCTGACCGAGCAGGCGTGCCCTTTGACGGCTCCGTAAGCTACCGGCCCGGCGCACGCTTTGGACCTCAGGGCATCAGGACTGGCTCACGAAGACAGAGGCCAGGCCGAGGCTACAGCATAGCGCAAAAGATCGACCCGTATGATCTCGGACTCAAGATCATAGATGCAGGCGACGTACCTCTGAGCCCGTACGATCCCGCGATCGCTATGCAGCAATTGCAGACTGCCTATAGAAGTATGCTCAATAGACGCGCTTTGCGACCGTCTACAGCTGCACTTGCGGCTGATGGCATCGCTCGCCCTCGCGTCCTCACCCTCGGCGGCGATCATAGTATCGTCTTGCCCATTTTGCGAGAGCTATACCAAGTCTATGGGCCTATCTCCGTGATACACTGTATGTTGTGTTTGCACAGAGACTGCCTCGGAATTCACACGTAAGCAGTCGATGCGCATCTCGATACATGGGATCCTGCAGGCTACGCCGGCGCCGACAGTCCGACCTCCCAGATCAATCACGGTACAATGTTCCACGTAGCTCACAAGGGTAAACATGATGCCCGAAGTGAGGCCGCTGCTGAGCGTGCGCAGAGGGGTTGCTCGGTCCATGCATCCATGCTGGCATTCGTACCAGACTGGGCAAAGGAGATCTCGAGCATGACAGCCAGGTCGGATTCACCTATGTGACCACGGACGATATCGACGATCTCGGTGCGGACGGCGTAGCCGATGCCCTTCGTGCACGCGTGGGCTCGAAGCCCGTCTATCTAAGCGTCGATATCGAGTAAGCGATTTTGCTCTGCGAAAGCATGTACTCATCACCTTTGTAGTGTTGTCGATCCTTCGATGGCTCCAGCGAGTGCGTCTGCACAGCGTAAGGTGCAACGAGTGACTGATATTGGCAAGCAGCCGGCACGCCGGAGAGCGGTGGCTTCACCTCTCGCGAGCTCAAGAAAATGCTCAGAGGTCTCGTCGGGCTCAACTTTGTCGGCATGGATTTAGTAGAAGTCTCGCCTGCATACGACACCAACGCAGAACTCACGACCATGCTCGCTGCTGATCTCATTCACGAGATCCTCAGCGTCATGGTCCAATCGCAGCATCAAGACACGCATGCACATATAGAGCTGTAAGACAGTATGCAATGCTAGAACACGGCATCGTCTTCGATCTGCTTGCCTAGTCTTCGCCTGAGTAAGAAGCGTTTCGAGCGGTAATCATCGCCATTGACATAGGCGCCACATAGGCGCCGCTGACCTGTAAAGCTCGAGCGACCGTGCAGCACTCGCAGATTATCAAAGACTGCGCATAATGTCAGATCGCAAAATCTCTAGTGACAGCGGCAGGACGCACTGAGTGCTTTTCCGGGCTCGAGTGGCGTCCAGTATTCAGCTTGTTTACTGCGGACAATACGTTCCCAAGCTTGCACAGCGTGATAGAATGCCACCACTCTCGAGACCCGTCTTCCATCATCTAAAGTCCACAGACCCTGCCAGCTCTTGCCTTGACCGATCGGCGCACGATCATCATTATTCCATCGGACAGATATCAGCTGTCCTTCGTCGTCGTGCTCGAGCGCTGGTCTCGGCCTTAGTGGACGTAAGAGTGCATTGGCGTCACCAGAGGCGTGTGAGGGTATAGGTAGCTCCGACAGGAGCTTGTAGAGTTGTGGCGAATCTGCTCGGAGTCTCGCAGCGCACGCAAACCCGTCTACGAGCAGCGAATGTCCCCCTTCGTGAGTGTCGCGCGATGAAAGCAGGTGAAACATTTGCAGCCCACAGGGCTGTACTTGGAAGTCAGTAAAAGAATTTTTGGATTTCGCAGACGGACTGACGTCAGTGAAGTAGGTCGTATCGGTGTGTGCGCCGAGAGCCAAGTTGGTGTACGCTGTATCTCCGTGCGCAAGATCTGCGGTGAAGTCCCAAAAGCCACCGTAGTGTGTCTCTCTGATGCTGCGCAGCCTGTCAGATCTGTCGAAGCTAGCTGAATGAAACATACAATGCACTGCGTGGAACAAAGTCAGCGGGCGATGGGGCAGCAGGATCGAGCGTACATTCGTCTGATGAGCTGTTCAGTCGCTTCGGGAGATACTGGCACGCCTTGCACGAACGCGAAGCCATAGATGTGCTTTCGCAGGGCGTGAGTACAACGAGTATAGACGAGACTGAGACGCGACGCACGATTTTGTCAAGCCAATCTAGCAGGCCTTCATCACCCGACATGACGCTGGCATAGTCAACGATCGGAGGAGACTGCTGCATCTCGTTTGCTGCCCACAGGTGCTTGTCGAAGGTGGGCGAGCAGTGCAGTGACGGGCTGTAAGAGCGCCGCCGCAGCCATTGCCACGGATAGAATGATGTATGTGCGTCCATGTCATTCCCTGGGAGCTGATGAGACTCTCTCGGCATAAATGGCACGGCTACCTACAGGTGATCTTGAGGCCTTCAGAGCTTGCATCGATAGCTCGAGGCGCGAGGTCACGCGAAAGCTGTGAGCGCCGTCAGCGGTGCGTGCGTTGGCCAAGGGTTTTAGCCTACGCTTGCGGTATCAAGTAGGCGCTGTCGAGTGACATGATGCATGCTCTCGCTTGACTGACAGTGATCTCTGAGCCACATGTAATCACTTTAACGGGGGACATAAGCTTGCGCCGTGTGTAGGATTGGTAGGCGTACAAGGACGAGGCTGCGCCATCTGGCCACTGTACTCTCACTGCGCCGACGAGAGGCTGATTGATTGCCGTTGCTATCGAACCTGAGCTTGGCATACGCTCCAGAAGAGGCTGCCGAATCGCTCTGTCGAGTTGTGCTCGTGCGGCGTGGGATGCACTGCTGTATGCTTGGCGCCAGCGCGTTGCATGTTCATAGACTGGCCTGCATGGAAGGCTACTTGCGAGCCTACTGCTGAAGCGACAGGTGCACCTGACGAGCATCTGAGGACTCTGGTGCGTGCCACGCCCAGGGCCTCAGCTGCCCAGATCTCCTCGACCTAGGTACGCCGATCGAAATTTCCCAAGTTCCCAAGACCAAGACGACACGCGACTGTGCACACGTGCAAGCTGTTGCATTGTGCGGCAATTCCTGTTTTCCGTCTCGTCGACCGGGCAGCATGATCATCTTTGCGCTCTACTGCTGCCTCATCAACCTGTGTTCCCATGTTCTGAGCAATGCCATCGAGACTCGAGACCTACCGCTCCCGCGTCAGTTCAAGATTGCCAGTAAGTCGGTTTGGCACGTCGATACCGCCCCTGAGCCGGCCATATAGTCTGGTATCAGGCACGTCAGATCCTTCTCAGCGGCATGCGGATTTCTCAAGCACTTCTCAGACTGTCTGCAAGCCAAGTCGAACCTCGGCCCCATTCACATTTGGCAAAAGTAGCGCGAGCCCGTTTGAGATACAGCTCATCATGAAGAAGCAACGTGACAGTGCTACGGGTCAGCTCGTGTGGGAGCCAGAGTCCACTGGAGCAAGTGCATGCTCCTTCCGGAGATGACGGGATCTGAATCGACCACAGGCCGGAATTGCGTTTGACTTTGCTGGCGCTGTTCTTCCGGGGAAGCCAGGCCCAAAAGGAACTTCGATTGACGTTACCATCACGCTCAGAGACTTTGCAGGGTTGGACGCCGAGCTACAAAAATGGTCGCATTGTTGCTTGCCTATCCTAAGAACCGTGATCTTTGTCGATGCTGACCAGAAAGTTGTCTTCACTCTCGGCACTTCAGCAATCCGTCTATATTGTCGACCCAGTCCTCTGGCTAAGTCCGACGAACGCTGTCAACCTGACTTGATCGGCCAGCCTAAAGGTCGATCTGCCAATATGCCAGTCCAGATCGCACTGAGACACATGTCTTTTCAGAACTCACGCTCTGCTCGCCGGGTATCGAATTTGATGCGACTGTGACAGATTTGGCGGCAGATCAAGCTAAGCTCTGGGCATATTCGCGTTCGTTGCTATACTCGTGCCAGGGAGTTGCTGACACTCAGCGTCCAAAGTCTACGTTCATGTCAATTTGCGTTCTTTGAGGTGGTTCCACTAGCTCATACCCCAGCAGGCAATCTGCGACAAGACGAGCACCAATCCAAACGCACACGCTCTTATTCTCAACCGTCCGGCACTGTCCGAATCGCCTATCATCCTCACGTTCGCAGCCATCGCGCCGAAGGAGCCTGGAAAGGATTGGGATATCTTTCTGGTAGGCCTGGCATTGATCATCGCTCAAGGTCTAAGTCGAAAGATCTGGCAGGATGACGGTATCGTGGGCCGCGGCTTCACGCTTCACCGATACAACTGGGACCAGACGACCGCCAGCTTCGTGATACCCAGCCTGAATTTAGATGCTATGCCAGACAACCTGGAATGGATGGCATGGCGCGACTGGTACGTCTGTTGCTCAATCGATCGTACAAGTTCTGATGATACTGCAGCTGCGACGCTTACGCGAAACTCAGATTCAAGATCACCGGCAACACGGTCCGTTCTTGACATACTACGTCCACTGACTCACTTGCGCGTACTTCAACAGGGACGTATCTCAATACTGAGCTCAGACGTCGTCATCTTCTGTGTTCCGCGAGGAGATCCGGATCATCACCAAGACTGTCCAGCCGCACAATGGGACCTGATTACGCCGCAAGGTCTGCTGGCACGTGCATCGTCTTGGACATACTGATACAGCTACAGCGCGAAGCGTATGCGAAGCTCAGGCGATGTTTACGCCCATCCATGTCGAAGAATGACAACGACCAATGCATGATCTCGTTCGAAGTTGCGCCGTTGCGTCTGATCCCCTGCACTCGCGTCGTGCAAACCGATTGTCACTCGCGATCACTTCGCACGGCACGACAAAATCCAGCACTCATGCAGCTTGTTTTTCTCGCTCAGAGCATCCGTGCCGTCTTCGCGGCAACGATCAATGCCGCCTACACTGTCGGTGTAGACGGGTGGCCCACCTCTGCCGAGTGGGCTATAGATTGTGCATGGTAGCCCTCTGTTTACTTCACCCAACCTCGACAACTGCAAAAACCCGTGTTCGACACAAGGTGCGATGTCGATGACGATACATTCATGCTGGAATACTGGGCAATCGGCACACTTGCGAACGGTCAAATCTCGAAGAGATTGACCCTGCAAAGGTACCGAATGACTATTCACGTGAATCTGAGCGACCCGAAATCATTACCAGCTGGGGGACCTCCTGAAGTCATTGCATTTCTACACCCTCGTCATACTGATTCGGTTTGCGGCTCAATCTCGTCGTTGGGTCTTTGTCGCTTTAAGCCACTGGAACCTAGCATTGGCCCTACTCGCGATGCTGTTAGGTTCATGTCACGCTCAGTGAGGATTCTGCCTGATCTCGGGCAAGTTACTTAAGCTTCCCCTATCCTAGATCTGTCTACCTTGATGCAGCAAACACGGAAACCCAATTTGGCGGGCAACATAGTAAGCTACTGCAAGCAAGCAAAGAGTCGTCATTTCCTGATGAGAGCTGACGGTGGCCCAGCTGCGACTGCGACGCCGGGACACGATCGTCAATATCCGCTTTGTCCATCGAGCTACCGTACTCCCACAAAATGTGCGCGATTTTGACTGTCAAAACGTCTGCAGTGAATGGTGCGTGCACCTTGAATGGAAATGCACTCGACATCGCCCGTACATGCGCAGGACAGTGAGGGCTTGACAATGCATTACTGTGGCCCAGTGAGCAGGCTCTTGCTCGTTCCACTGGAAATCAAGCTTGCACGTGGCCTTGGATCGTCGAGATGACAATGGACGAGCTGATATAGTAGCAAACTGTAGCTGTCAACAGTCTGTGTCAACTTGAGTGTGCAGGGCGTCCGTGAGCTCACTTGTTTCTTCCGGCCACGATTGCGGGCACATCGTCTCCGAGTAGCTTGGCTTGCAGGTTATCGTGACTTCCCTGTCTAAGATCTCACCTTCTGCAGCATCTTTGTGAGTACGGGGTGAAATAGACTTTGTCTGTGAAGTGACCTTCGAAATACCGTAGGGCTGCATTGATGATGACATATGCTCGACAGCAAGTTTTGATTATCGCGTCAGCAGCTGGATTAGAGGCGAGGGTGGTGCGATCAATCTCGATGGGAATGATGACTTCGATGGTGACCTGTTCGAGATCCTGACGAAGCTCTGAAGTACGTCGCCAAGTGACGCCGGACGGCATAGGCCAGGCCTCCGACTGCTCTCTTGGTCACAAGGGTCTCTAGGTTCATATACTTGCGCACTTCAGTGAGAACGAGGCCTGCCTCGCGAGAGTTGGTGAGATCCCACGCGAAGGTAAGCGCGTCGTAATTCTGGAGGAATGCTGAGGGCAATGACCGAACGCCGGGGGCCTTTGGCGGTGAGCAAGTGGCGGTCAAGAAGCCCATGCGTAGGCGATAGCTTCGGGTCACAAATGGCAACATGGGCTGAGAGATCAGCTCTACATGATCGTCAAGCTGACAAGGTATGACTGTGCATGCACATAAGTATGCATGCGCGCAAACTTTGGGAGCTGACTTGCCGAAAGGCTCAGGCCAATATGGCTCGCATTCTTCGACGCCTGCATAATTGCATACGAGCTTGAATCCGAAAGAGGCCGGCTGAGTGCGCCAATCACCTGCCGCATTGCCTCAGCGGTGATCAGCTGTGGTAACAAGTGGCAGACGCCTGGGCCAGCCGACGTCGATCTGAAAATCGTATACCGGCCTGCAGCATTGCCTGACGTGACAAATGCCATCAAAACTGGCTGAGTATGTTTAACATGGTCTGGTGACTGACTTGATAATACTTTTCCTGGCTCTGAAGACTGGATCGTCTGTGATGGCAAGAGCGACGAGCACGAGCCAAGCGGTAATTTCAATCTCAAAATGTGTATCTGAGGGTGAAGCGACATATTCGGCAATCGAGGCTACCCAATCAGGTTGAGACAGTGTGATCAATCTGATGTTTTGGTGCAGGGTTCCTACTCGATAGTTCATTTCTGCCATGCTCGGTACCTCGAATAGACTGAGCGGCACCCAACCTGGATCGCCCCTGTTGCCGTGTTGACATCTGCCTTCGGCAGTGAACCGTAGAAGAAACGCATCCCGAGCATGGACAAAGCTGATGATGAGGAAGAAACAAGGCAGAACCATTCGTGTTCGTCGACGGGCTTCTTCTTTGCACATTCTCGGCTAACAACGCGACGATAACCGATCACGGTTTTCCGCCACACCCCTCTCCCTCAATGTCCCTCACAACGATCACGGCTTCTTCGGATGCTCGTCATGCTTGCTTCCTTGCTGACTCTCACCAGCATACTATGTCTTGCATCGGCGCAGGCCCTCCAGCCTCGTTTCTTACAAACTTACACAATCCGCTTCTGGTATACGGCCAGCTGCAGGCCTTTCAGCTTTCAGAAGCCGATCACTTTCGCTCAATCGAGCGCTAAGCCATACAAAGTCACAGTACTGATGACAAAGGTCATCACGAGCACGGGAAGCGCATATTGGCAGCCTAAGATTTCCATCGAGGCGAGCTGCATGTATCGTTCCTACGACCAGACCCAGCTCACGTGATGTTCAGGATCCGCAATGGGTACAAGCCGATCTCGAAACTATAGAGACTACAAGCACAGGCGCGGTCATCAAGGTCGCGTTCAGTGTGGACAATTGGGCGGTCGGACGGGCCGATCTCATCGAATGGGATAATTGCTGCTTACCCATGCTTGAAGTCTTTTTCTGGATACGCACGACCGATAGGACGGTGTCAACGCTCGAGGTGCCGACGTTGCATCTCTTGTGCGGTCAAGACGATCCTGACCTTCCACCCGACGCGTGCGATCTCGAGGCGATCGGCAGCCCGAAAGGTGCTCTGATGTTTCCGGCTACGGATGACACTGATACGGTGTCAGGTATCACGATCTGCCACCCCGGCTTCGAATATGTCATCGGCAATGATGTGCGCCCCGCTGATCAATTGGAGTACTCTTTTAGTGGTAAGCACGCCAAGGCGGCGTTGGACGGTGGCCTGAGGGCCATGTCATCTACAGTTTTCGTGACTGCCAAATGCGATGCAAGCGAATACGAAGAGACAAGTCAAAGGCAAGTCATCGTACAAAGGCCTGGCAAGCGCGATAGACTGCTCGAAATTGCATTTGTGGCGATGCCGCCTGATCTCGCCGAAGAAGAAGAATTCTGGAAGATCCAGTTTGTAGGTCATGCAAATCTATCTGTCAGCAAAGATTGACACTCTCTACAGGATGACTTTGGCGAAGAAGACGTTCATATTACGCCGGTTCATTCGGACGACCAGGGTACTCGGTTTTCAGTAATGATCAACAATGTCCCGGTGACGACCGACAATGTCAATTGGCAAATGTGGCGGAGATGGTACGCTCCAAGGGAAATGCACTTCTTGCGGGCTGATAGTTTTGGTTTGCATCTATGCAGCTGCATCGCCAACGCCTTCTTCACGATCTTCCTCACCGGCGCAACAGGCAAAATTGTCATCGAGACAAGTAGCGTGACGCTATTCTGCAATGGCGCAGGACCGACTGCAGATTGGGAAGAATATGACTGCTCGAGAGCTGATGCCGCATTCCTGCAGCCCAAAGGCAAGCAGCCAGCTCCTTCGTACATGACACATTCTGATCCGAGTAGAGGTTACGCAATGCATGCCGTATGTGTCTATGAAGCTTGTCAAGCCAGAATAGGAAAGTCAGACGATTGCATTCGATCGAGGGCCATTGTTTGTTCGTGGTCGGTGAAGGCAATGACGTGGCAAGTTCTTGCGGAGAATGCGGAGTCGCACTCTCGTGAAATTGCCGGAAAGCCAGCGTTTCCAGCGAGACAGCATGAGGCCTTCAGCTCAGCGATTGCTGAACACTTCGCTGTCGAGGACCCAGCGATATGCCTCCCTATCGAAATCAGCAGAGAGCAGGCTGCCGACAGCCAAGCCTGTGCGTGCCACAGCATCTCCCAAGGTTGGAGCTAACAAAGGCACACATTCCAGCCTGCAAGTCCTAGCTCGGCAGCCCTACTGCAGACAACGACGCTGCCCAATGGCGTCAGAGTGGCGACAGAGTCTACGCCTGGCCACTTCGTCTCCGCAGGCATCTACGTCGACACGGGTTCGCGGTACGAGAACGATCGGACGAGAGGATGCAGCCATGTACTGGACAGGCTAGCCTTCAAGGTAAGCTCTCAATCACGATGATCACACTGGCATGCCTCACATGAGCTATGGCAGAGCACAAAGTCTCGATCTGGCGAGCAAATGTCACAAGAACTCGAATTCCTCGGTGGCCAATTCCTCTCATCCTCCTCTCGAGAGACAATCATGTACCAAGCCTCCTCGTACACCCATAGCCTGCCTAAAGTGATCGCCTTACTTGCCGACACAGTACTGAATCCGCTCATCACTCAACAGGAACTCGACGAACAGCGACAGGCCATCTTTTGGGAGATCAAGGAGATCAAAGCGAAGCCAGAGATGATCCTGCCCGAGATACTCCACGAGACTGCCTTTAGTGGCAACACGCTCGGCAATCCGCTGCTCTGCCCAGACGAGCATCTTGAAAGCATGACGCCAGAAACGTTGAGGGCATTCGTCAAGATGTGGTATAGGCCAGAGCGCATCGTCCTAGCTGGAGCGGGCATCGATCATCAGGCACTGCTCGACATTGGCAGAGAACACTTTGGCCACTTGCCATCGTCCATCACTCCCGCCCAGTCTACGAGTCAGATATTACATCCAAGTCCCGTCTCGAGCAGCAAAGCCAGCGCACCTAGACCATACAAGAACCTATCCACTTCCGCTGCAACAAGAGCACGAGAGGCAGCCGGTGAACTTGCCGATCTCGTAGCATCGGAGGAGTCGGAATATCGCAAACTCGCGATCGCAAAAGCTCGCTACACCGGCGGCACCTGCATCATGGAGAATGATGAGCTCGAGTTCAGCCACATCTACATCGGCTACGAGGGCCTATCAATTCATGATCCAGACATATACGCTCTCGCGACTTTGCAAGTCCTGCTGGGGGGCGGCAGCTCGTTCTCTGCTGGTACGTCATACCTTTCCCTGATATCGAATCAGGCTGATCAATACGCTAGGTGGACCTGGCAAGGGAATGTACTCGCGCTTATATACCTCAGTTCTCAACCAGTATCACACTGTCGATTTTGCAGCTGCTTTCCACCACTGCTACCTCGACTCCGGCCTGTTTGGTCTTGCGCTAGCGGTCGCTCCTAGCTTTGTTCGACAAGCACCCCAGCTCATTGCGCAACAGCTAGATGTCATCACGAGGCCTGCTTACAATGGCATCAGTCTTGCAGAGCTCTCGCGGGCGAGAAATCAGCTCAAAAGCTCTCTCATGATGGCACTCGAGAGCCGGATGGTGCAGGTCGAAGATCTCGGTCGGCAAGTGCAGGTACATGGTCACAAGATTCCCGTCGAAGTCATGTGCGAGCGTATCGACGCAGTCACGCTGGACGATCTACACCGTGTTGCTACGAGGGTTTTGCGACCAGATGCTTCGGCAGGTAGATCTGGTCAGCCCACCATCGTTTTCCAAGGAAACACAAGAGGGCTACCAGATGTCAAGAGCGTACTCAGGAAGTACGGTCTCGCAGGTCGCTAGACGATCACACTCCTCGCAACTGTCAATGTAGATGTGTATCATTGCAATACTTGTTGCAAGACACGCTGCTCATCTGTCGTGAGACAGTGCTGACCATACTCGGTGACGAGAGCTCGATACTGCTCGTATGCTTGGCGAAGCGTTCGCACGACATGCTCCTGCGAGAGACTAGTCAGCTGAAGTTCTCTCGGATTTGATGACTTACGGAGAGGTTCACGCTATAGAGCGCATCATTCTTGATATCCTCGTCAGCCTCGTCCTCTTCGACGAGATCATCGTCATCTCTCCATTGACCATCATGGCCAAGCATCGCAGATAGGTCTAGCGCGTCTTTGTTCTTGGTACTGAAAGCGTCCGTCTCATCCTCCCAGCCCTCGCCATCATCGCCGTCGTCCGACTCGGCATCGGCTTGTAGGGCAGCAGCGACGCTAGAGTCACCCGCGCCTTGCAGATCGCTCAGCAAGATCTTGAGAGCTTTTGCACGGAAAGGGATTTGCTGGAAATGGTCTGGAAGTTGGCGCTTCCTTGCTCGAGTCATGATGGTTGTAGCACTATTGGCATCGAGTATACGCTCGCCCTTGACAAGTAGTGTATCCAGGATGACGTTGTCGCTGAGGAGCAGTATCGCTAGTGCACAGGAGCTGATGCGGATCTGCCAGTAGCCTTGAAAGGTCTCTGCATTATCCGCCCATGCCCTCAGAAAGATCTCGAGGCCATTCTGACCCGAAGGAAGAGACACATAACGTAAGAGCTCGATGGTTTGATCGGCGTTGGCATGCAAAACGTAGGCGATCGGCACAATGAGGCTTTGCGAAAAGGTACCCGTCTCTGCCAGCGCAAGTCTAGTGACGAGCGCGCGTAGCAGGTCTGGCAGAATATCCGATAGCTCCTGGCCGGCTTTGCGCATGACATGCAGTAGCAGATCGCCGACGAACAGACCGGAAGACTCGCTCTGCTCTGGCTGTAATTGACGAGCAATGATCGAAAGCAAGAGCTGCATGCCGGATGCGCCGCTCGGATTGCGGTATGCTACGAGTTCGGGACACGCCTTGCGGACGACGTGGATGAGCGAGGCAATGACGGTCTGCGGCCAGGTCAGCATCAGCACAGGCTACGCACAGATCAGCTTGCCTGGACGATGTTCACGTCAGATGTCTTTGCGCCAATGTCGAGCAATGTAGGAGCGATAGCTGCATACATGCCAAGGCTGAGAGAGCTTCTCTGTCCCGATAGTACATTCTCGAGCAGGCTAGCAGCCGAGGTGGCAAGCACAGCTTGGTCTTGGTCTGTCGAGTCGGCTAGCGCGAGTGCTGCAGTAATACGGGGTGCCGCGTCGCGCACGAGTACTGCATGTACTTCTTCTGAAGGATCTGACGCGAGCTTCTCGAGTAGATCGCCAACAGCATCAGCCACGAAAGGATCTGTGAACTGCTTCTGCCAGGTGTCTAGCGCGATTGCGACGATGACGGACGCGGCTTCGGCGTTCAGCATGCCTTCGCCAAGGCCAATGACAAGTGACATTAGATCGAGCAGTAACGTCAAAGTGTTGTCCGAGGCCGAAGGTAGGAAAGTTGCAAGGTTGTGCAGAATACGCAGCATGCGAGCTTTGACCAGCTGGGGAGCGGAGCGGCAAAACCCTTTCAAAGCTACGAGAGCTGAGATTTTGACCTCGTTGCTCAGCGACGTGGTCTCTAATACTTGGATCGCGCCGTCAATGTACATGTCAAGCTGATCGCTTGGCAAGATGGAACATTGTCTGCTAGCGAAGACCATGACACGGCCTTGCAGCAGAGGCTGACTGGTCGCATTGTAGTAGTTCGAGACCATGCTTCGAAGAAGCGCTTGATCTTCGTGAGCATATGGCGGGGTATCTGAGTCGTCGGGTATAGATTGCAACGTATAGAGTACGGCCTCAAGCGGCTTCCACCAGTCTGCCTGATCAGCTCGTCGCATTTGCTCGCCCTCATTGAGACGAGCTTTGAGCACGGCAGTGAAGGCACTCCCTGAGTTTTGCTTCTGATGGAAATCGAGGAGCGAGGCGAGAAGGTCTTGACTGGCTACTCGAAGACTGTAGCCCGGGTTCTCTTCTTCCTCCTCGGCGGCAAAGCTGTTCGGATCGGTCTGCCAAGCTTCCTCGTCGTCTGTAGTAATCTGGGCATAGAACATCGCAAGCTGATAAGCCTGGCTGAGCAAAGGCGTTGCTGTACGCGTCCGCTCATTGAAGAAGAGTTTGTGAGCAGGCTTCTTCATGAGAGCCGCTCCAATGAATTCGAGACCCCGATTGATATAATCTGATAGCGTCACTGTGACATCGCTGCCTTCATCTGCGCCGATGACGGGCTCCAGCCGCGAATCGTCGAGTTCATCGTTGAGATATATCGAGCGATACAAACCCATGACGGCACTCAAGTCGCGCGTTGCTAGCTCGAGTAGGCGGGGCAAGTATGGAGAAGCAGCCTTTGGGAAATAGGAGAAGGTCCTGAGGAGTCCTTTGAAGATCTCTGAGCGAACCGCTAGCTCTTCCCAGCTCTTCTCGTCGGCAGTGTGTAGATAGGCCATAAGAGGTGTCTCCTCGAGAAGACGAACGAATGCAGAAAGCCACTGGGGCATGATGACGTTGAGTGATTTCTCGACTGCGTCCGGATACGTGTCTTTGACCATGTAGAGCGCAGATAGACACTCTCGAAAGATGGCGATCGTCCGCGAGCGTGTCAACGCTGAGTAGGCTGGAGCAGAGCAGAGGATCTTCAGTAGTGTAGGCAACATGTCATTGGCGACGGGCAGTAGCTGATCCTCAGTCAAATCGCCTTTGACAAAGTCTGCTAGCACGCGCAGTGCCCCATGAACGCTGTCCGATTGCCCCGTCGCCAAGAGCTTGAGTAGTTGATTCATGAGCTCTGGCCATTCGTCTGGCCAGTCGCATTGGCCAAGCAGAGCGATCACGAGTGCCTGTTTGCTCGCCTCAGCTGAGAAAACCCACGACGCGTTTTACTGACGCATGTCGTCCTGATCTTTCGTTGGGAGTCGGATAGGCCTGCAAGCAACGCTTGCCGTATCTGATCTTTGGCCTGCGTCATGGTGTGAGCGGCGACGAGTAGAGCTTGGCCGAAATCACATCATGAGGGGGCGGCGAACCGAGGAAAGAGGCAAAAAAGATGGACCAGTGCTCCTTGACGTATTTGTTGAGGAGCAGACCAGATGCTTGACGAAGCGGAATTTCCAGCTGATGCTCGAGGAGCAGCCGAATGAGTGCCAGAGGAAGCTCTGTAAATTGATCCATGTGAGCCTTGCTATACGCCGAGCTAACGACCTGCCTCCCATGCCAGAGCTCGCAAGGCCGGTGAGCCTCTGCTCTGCTTGAGCTCTGACGGCATTGTCTGCCCCCAAGGTAGCCTGCAGGAGGCTCAGCACTTCATGCTCCATGGGTACGACGGGCGCGAAACGCGAACGCGCAATTAAGCGATTCGCTTCGAATGCATTGCAAACCGCGACGAATATCCCTAAGACAACCACTCATTTTCTAGGCTTCGTCAAATCCTTTATTCAGTTGCGATGTTCTGCTTCGATTGACTCGGAACCGCGTGACTCGCTGAAGAGTCTTACAAAGGCACGCTTCACTTTTGGCGAGAGTGTAAAATGCGCGTCATCAAGTTCTTCCAGCGTCTTGCCGAAGCCCGTCTCGACAGCGAAGAGCCAGTAAAAAGCCGCGCTGAAGAGGAGAAGTGCCATGTAGGGAATGAAAACCCAGATGCCAAGGCTTTTGGTGCTTGACAACGAAATGAGATCGACGAGGAGGTTGATGATCAGGCTGCTTGCGACCGCCCAGGCGCGATGGCGATTCGTCGCGACCTCGCAGACGTAGATCTGCTGCATACCGACCGTATAGGATGCGAAGATTGCCCCAAAAGAGAATCCCATGCCGATACCGGTATGTGCGAGGAAGCGCGAGACGACTTCACCACGATTGAGGGTCGCCTCTATGTCCAGACCAACTGCAAAAGTGACCATAAGAAGCAGAGCCGTCAGAAGACTCGCACCGACCAACAGATACCGCCGGCCAGTTCTTTCGACGAGGATTGCGACACCGATTGCGCCGCCCATCATTGCGAGCGCGTTTGCAAAGTTGAGATAGAGCCCCATGTTGGGACTCTTATAAGCGGAGAGCCTGATCCACTCGACATCTGTGTCATCACAATGAGTGCTACATGCAGAAGAGGCACTCGACGACTCGCATTTCGGGTTGAGCGCGCTCGACTGAATGTCTGTCGGTCTATCAGCTGGACACAATCACATCGGCGGGATACGCACGCCCGCTAGACGATAGAACGAGCACGAGCTGCGGTGCAGCAGTCAGCACATTGCCAGATCAATTGGCACGCCTACCGAAGCGCGATACAGTGCAGTCCATGTTGGTCTTTGACGCCACCAGACTTCCATCAACCTAGCAGCTGTCACCTACGGCAGGCCACAAGCTGCGGAACTCACTGCTGCTTGTTGCTCATGCCTACAAGACGAGTGATCTGTCGTTGGGCGAGATCACCAGCTGGATCATACCGGTGATGATGCTTGAAATAGAGAGCCGATTTTTGTGGCATGCCCTGCGTCCAGAGCCATCTAGGCGATTCCGGAATGGACAGCGAGTACGTGAATAAGATAGCGCTCGGCACGACTTGCAAAGCCAGCGGAAACTGCCAGGCGGAATCGGCGACGTCCGTGCCAGCAGGATAGATCTTATTGAAGCCCACTGGAAGAACAGCGCGTCAGCAGAACGTTGGCGACAAATCGGTCCGACTCGCAAATCGTGACCGCTGATAGGCACCAGCCAATATACCATGCAGCGCCGTAGATACCAAGCATGAGACCCCGCAGCTTTGGTGAGATAATCTCGGCAATGTAGATCGGAGCGGCGACACTGTCTCTTCATCAGCCGCCATCAATAATGAGAGAAGTGGCTTGCCAGCTCATTGCTGAGCCAATGCCGACAATGAAGCGACCTGCAAAAAGCAGCCAGTCTGCCGTTCTGTCAGCGATGCAGCGCCCATAGCATAGCTTCGAAGCTCACGCCACGTAGAAACCGCCGAAAGTACCGCGCCAGTGTCTGCGGCGTGTGATTAGTAAACCGCGAGCGGTATGCCATCAGGTAACTCACAAACGATGATACACCCCCAGAGCAGTGTCTTGCGGCGACCAAAGATATCTGCGATGAAGGCAGCCATAACAGCGCCGAGCATCGAGCCAAACAGGTAGAATTCACGATCGCGCAGTGCCAGCGAATCAAAGCCAGTGAATTGTGCTATACGATCGTTAGCTATCTATAAATGTACGAAACAGTCTCGCTCACTCCTCCCGTCTGTTGTTTGAAGCATGTGTTGATATTGAGCCATTTCGCGAATGCCGACCATGATGGAGCAGGAGTAGCCGTTGCCGATCGAAGCAAAAGAGACGAGAAGGCAATAGGCTGCCATACGTCCCATTGCAGCATTATGAGCACGCCAGGATTTGACGTCCTTTCTTTTGCGAAACTTGTGAAAATGGTAATCGATGCCATGCTGCGTCAAAGCGTCAGCAGCCATCACACATCTCGGATGGCATCCGCGTACTTCGTCGACTTTGAGGATGTCCTTGTACGTCGGCTTGGTGTAATTGATCATCCCATCCGTATCGAGCAACGAGAGGTAAGTCTCTGGCGGGATTTGAGCCTTGGGCTTGCGAGCAGAATGGCAGCGATTAGTAGGATCTCGGTCATATCTGTTCTTGTCGGTAAAGGATGGATTTTCAGCAGTTCTGCCGCGATTGCCATAGCTAGTCCTAGGCTCCACGGCTTCTGGAGACATTGATTCAGCGAGCAGAGAATGCAAAGGCTGCCCATGAATAGTGTTTCGAGGCTTGTAGTTAGACCGAGGATCTGTCTGTCTTCGGTGACAGATGCGAACACGAAAATTCATTTCTCAGACAGTAATGTGATAAGTGGGTCGAAGAGCCCAGGACTCGGTCCTGCTACGCCCTGCAGGATGAATATGGACCGGCGAAGGCAGCGCAGTAGCCGTGTCCTGCGAAGTCGAAGTCTCTGCCCCAATCTCCTCGAGTTCCGCCGTTGTTTGTAGTCTTGATGTCAGTGAGTAAAGCAGCGTGCCGAGGTAAGCGTTGGCTGAGACGGTTCAGTCAATGTTGGGATTAGAGAGGTCGACATACCAACGAAAAAGGGAAAAGGTGCATATTGATGTCGTTTGCCAAACGTGATGGTGATACTGCAGACCAACGCGATGCCCGAGGTGACGAGATTGGTCTCTATTGCGATTCGAGCGAGTCTGTGATAAAGAATCTCAGCGTAGTATGAGCAATCAGGACGGCTAGCCTGCCGTCTAAAGATGTTCTGAGATCCGATGGTGCGGTTTTGCAGAGTGACGCGGCCAATGTAGTACAGCATTGCGAGGAAGGTAATGATATCGATGGCAGCCGGAAGCAGAAGCATCAAGCCAGTGTGGACATGGGAAGTGTGATCGCGAGAAAATCGCTCGGCTTTCCAGATGCGTACAGAGGCAGCCATCGCGGAGCCATTGCTGACCAGCGCACCAATGATGATGATACCCGGAAGCAGAATTGAGTGACGAGACAAGACCCAGACGCGCCAGCCGTAGAAGACCTGCACAGGCAGACTCAAGCTAGCGAGGAAGATCGGATGCAGCGCATAAGGAAGGCCATAGTAGTCGAGCTGGGTGATGTCGTCACGTGCAGAGATGAGCCACATGTCAAGCACTTTGATCTCGCAGACGGTGTCGAGCAGCGAGAAGACTGCGACTGTCCAGACGAGGCATCGGATCGTTGAGGGATCATTGAAGTTGCTGCAGTAGGTCGCTAGCTGATGGGCATTTACGCCATCGAGCAAGAGCTACACGTCATGTCAGTCATGTCGTCTGGCAGCATAGGACAAAACAAACGTTGATCACAACACCAGCAAAGAAGGACGATAGTCTGCTCCGTCGTCATGACAGACCGGTCAGGACTTGAACGGATCACGCACGATTGGAATCCCTCAGTACGCGCTGCGCTTGCCTGCGTCGTGCTTGCCGTCTGTTCTAGGACAGACATTTTCTGAGAGTCTGAAAGGCAGAGCAGGAAAAGGTAGACATTGTTAAAGTGGTGCCGGCGTCACCAGTGTCTCCTGGACTCGCAGCAAGACTCGCTCCGAATTGTGATTGATCGATTGATCGCGCTTGAAAATATACCAACTGCCTTCAGAGAACGCCCAAGGATGCCCACGCTCTCTTTCTTCTCATCCTCCCACGATGCGTCTGCGCAGAGTCATGTATGACACCCTCACTGCTCGCTCACTTGTCAATACAATCTCGAAAGCTCCCACGTTGTGCATCATTTGAAGCCGATCAACACAAGTCCAAGGTGCTCAGACAACGTCGTTCAGCCATCGGCGATGTGGTCTCACGTACCATCACTTGGATTATGTCCGCGCATCGAATGGAAGCGTCCTGCTAATTTTTTGGGCGCGAGCGCGATAAGTGACGTCGACCAATACATCGATGCCTCTGTCCTCATCCACTTTGCCAGGATGTCTAGACACGCTAGCCACACCGTTAGCCACTATTTACCGCGAGTTTCAGAATCCAATCGAACGTCAGTATCATCTTCGACCGTATCTCTGAGAGCAGCAATTTACGCGCAATTCCCGACCAGTCCGGCTCGCTTTCCACTTCTCCCGATGTTCGAGATCCGGTATGCAGACCAAAACGGACCAGCAAGTCACACGAAGCATGGAGGCCTCAGATACTCTCACCGATGGCAGAGCATGGCTTGCTGCTCAAAGTCGATACACGCCGTACTACCTCCTCTTTGTCCTGCTCATTGGGCTTGCCCTCGGCTCTATCGCTACCGTCATCAAGATACTCACAGGCGACTGCTCTCGACGAGCTCGCAATCTGCATTGTGCTGCTCGACGGCAATGCTGGGCAGCCCTCGTGGCTCTCTGGCGTAAATATGCTCACCGACAGTCGCGAATATCTCATTCGCTCCAGCTTCGGGGCGGCATCATCGAAGTAATGTCGATCGTGACTTACGTTCTACTCAACCTTGTGCTCGTCTTTCTCAACAGTCGGTAATTCAGTACGCTCTGTGCAATGACTACTGATGCTTCCTTTAGCCGAGGGTAGCTTAGACCTTCAGGCGCATCATGCCGCACGACTCGCAAACGTCAACGTGCTTCTCGTCATCGCCCTGGCTTCGAAAAACAATGCGATCAGCTGGCTCACCGGCCTCTCTTATCAAACGCTCAATACTCTCCACCGCTGGGCTGCGAGGGTTCTGCTCCTTCTAGCACTCGTACACATAGGTGGGCGCATACGTGTCAATGTGCCGCCGGTCTATTCGACGCAAACCCATCTTCTGCTCATGCAGCCGTCTCACACATGTGGCATCGTCGCTCTTGCAACACTCGTGGGGATCGTAATCCTATCAGCCAGAACTGTCAGGTCTCGGTGGTACCGCTGGTTCATTGGCGGCCACATCATACTCGCCTATATCTTTGTCATCACGCTCATACTACATCGCCCTCAATTCTGTTTGCCGGTAGTCCTAGGCTTTGCCTTGCGTGAGTTGTGCTTTCAACCCCGTGTACATCGACTGAGAGCTGCACAGAGGCACTCGATCGCCTGATCAGGCTTGCAAGGATCATTCACCATGCATACTGTTCTGCAATTACCACGGAAGATGCAGCCACTATCACTAAGTTGGCTGGAGAGCTTCTGCGAGTCAGCGTCAGAACCAAGATGTCGTGGAAACCCGGGCAATTTGTCTACCTGCATCTGCCGGCGGTTGCACCTGGTGGCCATCCCTTCTCGGTGGCAAACATTCCTTCCGATAATGGCGACAACCAACTCGAGCTTCTCATACGTGCACAGGGCGGCCTCACGCGTCGGTTATGGAATCTGCCAGAGCAAGATAGAGACCTCGAAAAGGCAGATTCGGACTCAGCACTACGCCTGCGAAGATGCCTTATCGAGGGGCCATACGGCGCTGCCGAGCACACTCACCACTTTGCAAGCGTTCTACTTATCAGTGGTGGTAGCGGCGTCTCTGTCGCCTTATCACACCTGCTCGACCTTGTTCGCAGATTACGCTCGCAAGCCTCGCCTGAACAGACACGGCGGATTACATTTGTCTGGTCGATCAGGGATCCGTACCATCTTCTCGCTATTGCGGATCGGCTTTGTAGCTGTATCACTAGCCTGCCGGCCAGTAGACTCGACATACAGATTTATTGCACAAGCGCGACTCAAGATCAATGGTTCGATGTCGAGGATCAACTGCCGAGCTGCGAAGAGAAGGATTCGATAAAGCTACGAGCAGGGCGACCTGACCTTGAGGCACTGATCGAGAGTTGCGTACACGCAACAGAACGCGAGCGACAGCTGGCGGTACTGACTTGTGGTCCATACACGCTCACCTCGGCAGTCAGTCGAGCCGTGCAAGATGCCATTTCACCCCGTGCAGTGTTGTACGGCGAGAAGCGTAGATCGATCACATTGCACGAAGAGAGTTTTGGGTAGACGCTTTGCAAGAATATAGGTGTACAGCGCTTGTATTGAAGATTAGCAATGTACAACCTGAGAGCCGTGAAGGCGTGGTATCAAAACGAGCTAAGCGGACACAGCAGGCACGTTGACCGCTTCAATCTCTGCGGTCGGCTCCGTGGCTGGCTGATCAGACATGCCAGAGAGCTTTCGCTCGGCTTCGTTGACTTGCTCCTCCTTTTCCTTGGCACCATCAAGCGAAGATTCGGTGACCTCGATGGCAGGTACTTGTGGTGGCGTAGCATCCGATTTTGCAATCTCTGTCGAGGCAAGAGGGTCCGACTTTTCACGTTTTGGCGATGGAGAGGCAAAGACTTTGGAGCTGAATCTTCGAGCCAAGAGGGCAAGCGAGCGTTTGTCGGACTTTGGCGAGTCTGGTTTAGCAAGATCACCGGCGGCGGATTTGACAGGTACATCGACGGCCTGGTCTACAGTAGCGTCGGGCGATGCCGTAGGCGCGGCGGCTGTGCGGAGTACATCCTTGTCCGCCTCTGTCGTAGGCAAAGAATTGACGCGCGTGTGCTTCTTCTGCTCGCAACTGATTAGTGTCACCTATACTGCCGAGCTCATCGCTTGCCTTTTGAGGAGGAGACTGTAGAGTGGCAATAATGCCTTTGAGCTTGGCAAAGAAAGTCTCCTTTGTTTTGGCTTCTTCCTACGACCAACGAGTCAGAACAACAGAGACAGACGAAAGAGATGTGAAAAACCTTGGTGGCTTCGCTGGCTACAGCTTCGGCATCTTCGCCTGCCTTGCTCGGTTCTTGAGCAGTGTCTTCTTGCCCAGTCGAAGCAGTAGTCTCCTTGTCGGCCGCAACAGGCTCAGAGACCGTCACGGGCTCGGTGTCTGGTTTGGCTGATGCCTCAACGGTAGGTTCGGCAGTCTCGGAAGATGCGCTAGTAGGCTCACTCGCATGTTCCTTCTTGTCCTTGTTGAGCGCGCCGCCCAAGAGAGTACTGAGAATCGACATGCGCTTCTTCTTTGGCTTGACCTCGTCTTTGCCCTCGCCGGGCGGCGCAAGCAAGGCAGTCGTGGCTGACTGTTTGACTTGCTCGTCTGGCTTCACTTGATCGTCATTTGTCTGCTCGACGGGCTCGGCCAATTTGACGGTGGCGGTGTCTGCATCATCTAGCTTGGCCTGCTCGCTGGGTTTGCTATCCCGTCACGTCAGCAAGTGGTAATGCGCATCAGCATGTGGAACCTACCTCAGACTGTCATCGACGACTTGATCGCCAAGAGTGGCATCTGACTTTGTGTGGGCCTGAGCGCCATCGACGGGGTCGTTTGTCGTGAGTGCGATGGCACCCGATTCGCTGGTGGCGGAGACGGTATCGACTGCACCAGTGACCGCCTCAACGGGCTTTGTCTCGGTAAGAACAGTCATGACAGCGATGTACGGTTGCGCGGCAAGCTTGCACAAATGCTTTGTCGCAGGTTGTATGGCTTACGAATGCAGGAGATCGCTTGACAGACCTGCCTTCACCTTTCTTGCAGACACAAGGGCTGACCTCGGCTGTTGTGTTGCTATCTCGCGTGAAGAAGTCGCTTTGTGATTGTCGTGCGTCGTGATCGCGAGAAGGGCGACAGGGTACCCAGACAACCGAAGGCGTCTCACAACGGGTCTAGCCTCGAGATATTGTTTCAGCACAAAGGCACGCCGCGTCACCCGCCAAACGCTTGTTGCTGCGAGTCTCAGGACCAGAGTCGATTCTGAACTGTGGAGGCTAGGACAGGGTCTGTGCATCGTGGAAATCCAGCTTTGCGGAAGAACTTCGCGGCGGCGCGACAGCACGCGTCTGTCGAAGGCGCCACCGCCTAACATCATCATCACCATTGTAAAGTGAGCGAGACCAGCTAATTCTCATCGGTCATATGTGTATGCATGCTTATCAACGATGTGTGGGCATTGCAACATCAGCTTGACTGCTTATAACGTCTTCCTGTCTCCAGAGCGCAGTGACTGTCTTGTGCTGCGTCCAAAAGTCGAGTCCTGCGCCAATGAGGTGTCAGCATGAACCGCAGACATTTGTATGATGAGCTCACCGAGACTGCCGTAGAGCGAATGTCCGCCTAGTACTGAGCCCTTGTTGCCCGACCATGAGAACATCGGCAGAGGAACAGGGATCGGCACATTGATGCCAATCTGACCCGATTCGATCTCCTTTTCGAATTTGCGCGCAGTCGCTCCAGATTGGGTGAAGATTGCAACGCCATTACCATCTGCTCGCTACTTAACATGGTACGCGATCTCTGCGAGAGCCTTACATTTATTGCGATTGATGAGCGCGATTGCCTCGTCGAGATTCTCGGCCTGTACGATCGTCAAGCAAGGTCCAAAGATCTCCTCTCTGTAGGCGATGGACGAAATCAGCGAGCTTCATCCTCTCCAAAGGTACGCACTGATAACAAGACATGCTCGTGTCTGCGTGCAGTATCGTTGGTCCGACCCAGTTGCCGTCGGGGTAGCCTTCTGTCTTTGCTCCACGTCCATCAAGTATGATCTTGCCACCTTGATCTTCGCAAGACTGAATGAGAGACTCTATCCGCGTCTTCGCCATCGGGCTGATCACAGGTCCTCTGATGCGAATGCATGTGTCAATATAGAGCTTGACTTCAGCAAGCGAAGAACGGACAGATCGGCGCCTTGTTCGAAGCCATTGGCCATTTTGAGTTTCTTTGCGCGTTCGACGAGTTGTGGCAACCAAGTCGGTTCACCGATGGACACAACGACAGAAAGTGCCATACATCGCTGGCCAGCAGCTAAGTATACCAGTGAGCACCTATCCTGGACAGCTGCACGAGAGCGCACCTCCAAAGGCAGCGCCTGCGATCGAATTGAGCGCAAAGTTGAGATTCGCGTCAGGCATGAGGATAGCGTGGTCTGCTTGCTATCTTAGCCCACCCTTGTATAAGAGACCAACGATACGCACTCTTTGCGCCTAGATTAGCTTGCACACGCTTGCCTGTAGCACCTGCTCGATCGTAGATGTGCTTGCCTGCCTTGTCCGAGCCGACGAATGTGATTGCTTTGATCCTGGGCTCGTCGCAGAGAAAGTTGACCGTATCTACTGAGCCGTGCATGACACTGAGCACGCCCTTCGGTAGTCCTGCTTGGTCAAATAAGCGCGAGCTTTATGGGCGAAAAGCGGAATGCGTGCCAGCTAGCTCCATGAGTTCGGTAATGATCATGCTCGCGCCAGGATCACGCTCTGACGGCTTGAGGATGAGCGAGTTACCGGCTGCTATTGCCATGGGTATCGACCATAGCGGAATCATAGCCTGCTTTCGCCTCAGCCCACAAATGGACCGCATCGTGAGCAACAAACCGGAAAATTGAAGGGACAGATGGCAGCACCAACGCCAAGAGGCGCTTTGCGTACTTCTGTATCCATATCGCGCGAGACCTCGATCTTGTCGCCCATGAGAAGACTGGGAATGCCGCAGCAGGCATCGACGACTTGCAGACCGCGCAGTACGTCACCCTTTGCATCTGCAAATGTCTTGCCTTGCTCGAGACTGTACGTCGAAGATCAGTCGTGCAGTTCCTACTGATGATGCGACGGACACGATGGAGCGAGCAATATCGTCCATATGCTCGCGCAAGAGGTGCTGAAGCCTGCCACGTCTCATGAGCTTTGCTCGATTCGATAGCGAGCAAGACGCGCTTTAGCATGACGCCCTGACGAGACAGTACGCTGGTGTCTTTCCATCCCAAGTAGGCATCATGAGCCTTGTCGACGGTCAAGCGCATCTCATCTTGAGTTGTCTCCGGCACTTTCGTGAGCAATCTTTGTGTACTCTGCGTCGCGACAGCTAGAGTCAGACTATGGCCGACAGTCTGACACATGTCCGACTTGCTGGATCATACAGGTCAATCCATCGATCTGTCTTGCTGTCTGTCCATTGTCCGTCGATATAGAGCTTCGTCGTTCCACCGGTAGTACTCGTGCCTTTCCATCGGTTGCTTTCCTTTGAATCTGCATGGACATCGGCCAGCCGACCACTAGCCGCTGTTGCGAGACTACGAGCGAGCGGCCTTGCGTGCCTGCGAGCGATGGGAAGCATACTTTGATGCTCGGCAAACAACTCGAGACTGTCGTAGCCGTAGCTATGGGGCAGTGTTTGGTGACCGGATTTCCCTGTCAGATCGCTTATCAAAATCTCACCTCGGTCACTCACCCGCTCCTTGCTCCTGTCCTCGTCGCTGAATCTGCTGTCCATACATTCTTCGACTCAATCTGATGACCATGATCCGGTCACTAATGCTACGAAGTGCTTACACACTCGCACTGTTGACGTGCCTCTGCGTGACAGCAATTGCAACGCCCATTGCCAACTCGGCATCCCCCACAGTCCCGCAAGACGATAGGGGTCTGTCCAGACTGCCTGCTGCTTTTCAAGAATTCTACACCGTCCGGGTCGACTTTTCGGTGGATTGTGCGTACAGCAAAGGCGGCAACATTTACTCGTTCGTACCCAAGAATTACCCGGGCGCGTTCAATGTCGAGACGACATACGACACCTTTATGATCACGCCAAAAGCCGAATTTGTACCTCACTGAAAATCTCTGCAAGGTTGTTCTGATGGTTCTAACAGGTCGGCAAGCCTATTCGCTTCGATAAATACGGCGAACTCTTCCCCGAGACGAGTACCGTCATTCTCGAGACATCCTTCAACTCGAAGTTGTACTCGACCGCGGGTCAGCACATTGTCGATCCAGCGGACTGCTGCAAGGGAATGTTTTATGCGACCTGGGAAGCCGAGACCGTCGCTCATGAGTTCAAGCCGAGATCGGTAACATACATACTATATTGCGACCCAGATGCACAAGCAGGCCCGCAGGTAAGCTTCGTGTAGCAAAGCAATGCCATCTGATGCTGTGCCTTGTCAGACTTCCAGAACGTGTACAGACGAAAAGCACGCCCTGCTTCATTGGCCACATCGTCAGTGTAACTCTACTGCTGTGACGGCGCTGAAATGTTCTGCAGCCGTGACGACGTGCGACTTCACGTCTTTGGATATATATATCGATGGCAAGCGCATCGACTTTATACCTCGGGGATCGACTAGCTCGTGAGCCAATATTCGCCGGAATACCCGTGACCGTGGAACACGCCGAGGACTAGAATTTGACGCGCAAGATGCAGCCTGTATTCTTGTCCACTCGACTCCTCTGCCTCCTACTGCACCGCTTCGGCTGTCGTGACGCGCCGTAGCCATAGCAGTGCACGCATCTCGTGATCAGTATTTCCCTCAGAAGCATTAATCACCTGGCCCCTGCTCGCCCGTTCAACCCTCGTCGTAAGGCTCCTTCCAGCTATTTTTCTCCCATCCAGCCCAACAACCGGATCATCGTTGGCTCAGATTGACGATTATGCTGCGAGCGTATTCGATGCGATACGCATGCGCTTTCTTTGTACTCTGCGCATTGGTAGCGACGCCCGTCTCTTCTGCCGTAGCAACGCTCCACGAACGTGGACACACGATTGATCAACCCGTCTTCGAGGAGTTCTACAGTGTTCGTGTAGATTTCGAGATAGACTGTGGCACAGGCAAAGGCGGCAACATCTACTCGGAAGTACCCAAAAGAGCACCAGGTGCTTTCAATGTCCGCACGAATTACGGTCTCTACATGAGAGAACCTGAAGCCACATTTGTATCTCATCCGCAAGCCAAAACAGACTTTGCTGATCCCGCAACAGTATGGCATGCCCGCGCGCTTTGACACAAATCGGGTGCTTGCGACCGAATCGAGCACGGTCATCATCGAAACCTCGTTCTATACAAAGCTGTACACGACCGCAGGGAGTATTGTTGTCGACCCAGCAGACTGCTGCAAAGGAATGTTCTATGCCACTTGGGAGGTCGAGACCGTCACACACGGGCTGAAACCAAGATCGATTGAATACATGTTATTCTGTGTACCTCACGTCAAGGCGGGAGAGCAGGTGCGTCTTGCCCAATAAGGACATATAGGCTCTGATGCTACACCATTCCAGACTTCGAAAACGTGTACAGACAAGAAATACGAATTACTCCGCAGGCCCTTGCGTAAGGCTTGCCTTGCGCTCTCCCAGTCTCGCTAATCTGTCTGAACAGCGTTCTCGACGTGTCTCTTCGAGTCTCTCAACATATACGTTGACAACGAGCTCATTGACTACGAGCCACCTCAGCCGTCTAGATCCGTCGCCGTTGCGTAAGAGGACCCAGTCCGAGAGACTCATCCAGCGCGATTCAGACTTGTACACGCAAGATGCAGCTCTTTATACTTGCTTGTCTCGCCCGACTACTTCTCGCCTCGTCACATCGCATTCAGAGCGCAAATGCAATACCAGACAATGCGGACAAAATCAATACCGAGTCGTACAATATCTTCTGTTTGGCCCGACCCAAGAGCCATGATGTCTACAGGCTGACGCCGGGCGCTGATCTACAGTATCGGCTATCGCGCGTGCTCCTCCTCATAGCGCACAACAGCAACTCACGACTGTCGCAGGGTATATGTTGGACCGAAACAGCTCCGGACACTCGCCCAATCTATGCAGTCTTGCAGCTTGAGACAAGACCTCATTTCATGGTGACCACTGTACTGAACGAAGACGACGATCGCCGTACAGTCTTTCCAGCCAATCCCGACTATGCCTATGTAAGCTTCATGTGTGCTTGCCTGAAAGTGTTGGCTGGACGCAAGCAGACCAATGTGGCCAACATCGACAAATTCACGACCGAAGCTGTAGCGTGGGCTTGGGTCCGCTTCTTGCTGCGCGGTCGCCTTCGACCAGGTGCTTTCGCTCTTATCTCATTAGACTTGTAAGACTGACAGTAGCTCAGCTGGCTTGGCTGGCAAGTGCTGCATGGTAACCAGCACATCTTTTGCCACTGACAAACCTGACCTGTTTGCTGCAAGATCTATTGGCAGGCAAGAGTGGCCGTGGCGACGATGTATCGTAAATCGAGTGGCACTCAAGTGAGTGTCGTCTGACGCATCGCTTGCAGACGAAATAGTTCTGCGCGATGAGATGCTCAACATGGCTTGCTGGCCCGAACGCGCCTCAAAGGTAGCTTTGTTCTACGAAAGGAGACCATGGCTGACCTGGGTCGTGCTAGTTTACCGAAGAATGCACCGAGATCGTTCGAAGTCTGCTCTATCATCCCTCTCGCAAGTCGAGACTAGCACGCATGTAGGAAATCAGCTGACGTGTCGCAGCTGTGACTTTGTGCGAGCATCTTCAATTCGACGCTGTTGAAGAGAGCAACTCTCGATAAACATCATAATGCATAAGGTTCCCTTTCGTCACTGTTCTGCGTGTCCGGTCGAGGCAAAGAGACCAGCTCGGAGGACAGTACATTCGCCTTGGGCTGTTCCGAGCATAAACAGACACAGCGGAGCATAACGAACGACCTACCTGGATCAAGTCCCGGGCTGCCAGCAGGACAATGTGGCCATTCTTCAGCTTGTGCGGGATTCGGCATGGTTGGTCTGCATCTCCACCCACTGCGGACCGAGAGCTCCTCGACTGCGCCTGATCTGCAGAATGGTGGATGTGATCAGCACTTGGCGAGCTCGAGCAGCAGAACTCAAGCGTACTCAAGATCGAGCAGGGCCGTCCAGGAGATATCAAATGCGCAGCAATGACGGTAGGGCCACTCGACTTGCGCTCGTGCGGGCGTTCTGGGATCACCACTATTCCACTCGTAGTACAGTTGTAGCGGGATCTTGACCTCTCCGGGAGCATAGAGAGGTGGTTCTGGCGCATCGAAGTAGAGCGGTAGGCCTTCCATCTGCTTGCGAGTGTCGGTACCTTGACGCCTCCAGCGTTCTGAGGCTCACCTGTTTGATCTCCTTGAGCCCTATCGTACCATCTGCTTCAAGGACAGATTGCAGCCACATGTGTGTTCCTGGCATGTACTCGAGCTCTTGAGATGGTCTCCCATCGACTGTGGGGAGCGGACAGGCCGTGATGAAAGCCGGCTGGCTGTTTGGCGTTTGACGGTCACCTCGTTGCATTTGTCTGTCTCTCGATGACTTACAAAGACCAGACTCGCATCGGAATGACCGCAGGATGGCTCAACAGTGCCATAGGCAGGAGTAGCCGAGGAGAGTAGGAGAGAGAGCCCGATGAAGCGGGGGATGGCGTTTGCAGGGAAGGTGCACCTCATGACCTTCGCGCGTCGCGTTGCCGACCATGTCCACCCCTCTCGAACGACAAGACACCCCCCATGCCTGTCTAAATACCATGGTGTTCTGCCTCTTGCTCCTCGTGGCAACAGTCTGTGCCTCGACGAGAGCGAACCTCCGAGCGCGGCATTATGACCTTCAAAGCTACGAGCTCGTGATGTGGTACGAGACCGTGTGCAAGCCTAGCACAGTACTAGCGCCTATCGCATTTTCCTGTTCCAGCGCTCAAGCATACAGTATCGTCATTGTCATGCGTGAGCGCGACGATCTGCCAGGCACTTATCTCTGGGTAGCAGAGACGTCCACAGAGGCACGGTGTCTTGCTTTACATTCACGTTCGTGCTCAGATCAGGCATGATCAGCTGTCAGGCAGGGTCGTGTTCGAAGATGGCTCGGAGCGCGGGGTGATAGCAGAACTCACCCTGACACCGGATGACTACACAGACCATAGACGTGAGCTGTTGCCTTGGTCATACTGCTGCTTGCCATCTATTCGAGTGACGTTCTTGGTCGACGCCATCGAGAAAAAAGTCATGAGACTCGGATCGACCTCAATCAGTCTAGTCTGCCAGCCACATAAGCAAGCACCAACAGACGCTCGTTGCAACCCTGCTGCCATCGGACATCCAAAGGGCGAGTCCAACCTAGATTAGCCCTTCCAACCTCAACTTAACAAACAGAGGTGACCTGGTGCACTCCCGGCTTCGAATGGGCTGTCAAAGCAGCCACGCCGTACGAAGAGGACAAATACACGTACACCGGTCAGCAAGCTCCCATTTCGCTTAGCACTGGGGGTTTACATACTCTACTCTAGTCTTAATCACCGCGCGATGCCAAGCGAGCCGGGATGTAACGATGTCGAGGGTCTTTGTACAAGCACCTGCTGTCGGTGAACCGCCGCTCGTGCTGTCCTTTGACCTCGACGAGCCCGACGAGGTTGGCCGGCGCAGTGTTCATCCCGTCAGCAAATCCCGCAAGTCCGTGTTTGAACTGATTCGAACCAGATCTACGCAGGCTACAGAGAGCGTGACAGGTAGATTCCAGCTTGACGTCGTCGACAGAGACGCAGAAGGCACTCGTTTCGCTCTATACGAGCTCGAGACCAACATCATGCCCGAAACGATCCACTGCGGGGAGTGGCGCAAATGGTACGTTAGCGTACCATCTGCTGCAGCGTGAGACTTATCATGATCTGTCGAAAGCTGCTCAGCCCGTTCATCGATCAAGTTCTATATCAGATCAGACGATGTCGGTGGGCATTCGCGAATATGCTTGATCTTTGTTTATGACATGTATCACTCTGCAGGGTAATCTTACGGTCCAAGAGAGTAGCACACAGCTTCACTGCGAAAATGGGCCCTGGACACCGCAATACCGATCTTGCAGTGTGGCAACAGCCCGACTTCTCCAGCCCAAACGTATGTCAGGATGCGACTCCGCAGATCCGTCCAGTCTGACACCGTCTGCAGCACTGACGGAATGCGTGGCCCATTCTGAGTTCGTCATGCTCGACGACTAGCCGCTAAGTCAGGCGTCTGTGCCACGAGTCGTCAACTAGTCAATATACGCGACGCGACGTTGAATTCGCGTGATCGACTGGTCGTGCGGTCGTCTTGAGTTGCTCTGCTAGCTAGACCGATGAGACCCTATCAGGCTTCTTCGCCCGACGAGGCGCGGATGCCATCAAGCAGCAATCCCAGTGAGCTCGTCAGCGCCTCGACGCGCCGTCAAAGAGTACAGCTCAGCGAAGAGACGACGCCGACGAAGCGGCATCGTTCCATGCTCTCCACAGGCACGCTGTCGCCCTCGGACACAGTGATCGAGGATGAAGTCAACGTGCAAGAGTCTAGACCTATCGCGAGCGTGCCGGTAGCGATCCAATTGATCCATACTGCTACATGTCACCTTAAAGCAGCTCAGCGGCTGGCTCCTTTGCTCGCGAGACGGCCCGAGTTCATCGAGCCGTTCGTTCGAGAGAGCAAGCAGAGGCCTGGCAGAAGCACAAGAGCGTATGCAGAGCTCGTCATGCGCCACCGTCGCTTCGTCCATGCAGCCGTGGTCTACTTGCGCCACTGCATCGCGCTTGCTTCTGACCGACGGACGGTTTCCATCGAACTGGAGCTCGTAGCCCGTGCTTTGTTGGCCGATACGCTGCTCACAGAGACACAAGATACATCTGAAGCGAGCGAGATCACGACCAAGGGCCTCACGCTTGCGCAGAGAAGTCCAGACTATCTCGAATTTCGCTGTCGATTCTACGACCTTCAGTATCGCATCGCCATTGCGCAAAATCAGCACCGTTTCGCAGAGACGACTCTCCAGCGCGCGATCACAATGCTCAAAAGGTGCGGCCCTTTGACGCAGCTCGTGATTCTTGTCTTATCTGCCTTGCACTGCCTTGCAGATCCGACAAGCCTCCGCCGCACTATCTCTACCATTTCATGTTTCGCAAGAGCAACAACAGCAATAGCCTAGCATTACGCAATCTGCGCGAGATTGAGACACTTGCCAGATCGAGAGACGATACGGGTGTCGTTAGCGCTGCCCAGCTTCAGATGGCCACATTGGCTGCTCGTCTGCTCGATGCAAAACTTCTCGACTCTACTCTTGTCCAATTGCTCGGGCCAGAAGGACAAGAAGTAGACTCAGATAGTCAAGGCATGATCGACATTGCTGCTTCGATGCTGCGAGCGCTTCATCAGACGCGCACGCATGCAGACATCAAGCCTGCTAAATCAACGCTCAAGCGTGTTCATGCTATGCTTGACGCCACCGAAGCCACAGAGAACGAGACAAAGATCGAGGTAACTCTCATGCGCTGCCAAGCGCAGCAAGGATTCATGGTCTCTGCAGATCCTCGCCTCGCTCAACGTAACCTTGCCACCCTATTCTGCCATCTACGCCTATGCTTTCCTGGTCAGCATGGCAGTACATCGTGATCCAATCGGCAAGACGCCGAGGAGTCTGCTGTACGCCGAGGAAGGCCTGAGCTGTGCAGATGCTCGTCTCGAAGGATCGCCAGATTCGCTGCCAAGCTCTTGCTCGAGTGTCGATATCATCGCTGGCTTTGAAGAGGCTGCGAAACTCAAAAGGGATGTGCTTACGCTAAGCTTCGAAACACATCTGGCTCGTGGCGATCTAGCAAAAGCTACTTCAGTGGGTCAAGCGTCTGGCTCAAACCAGAGCAGACCTAATGAAGCTGTGCAGATTCTCACGGAACTTATCGATCATTGCGAAAGATTCCATAGATTGCCCGAGTCATATCAAAGACTCGCTCTTCTGCTAGGCATGCTCGATCACGCCAGAGGCGATCTTACTCACGCACTACCGGTAATGCAAGTAGCTAGCACTGGCAACTCGCCCGAAGCCCACACGGCTAAGCTCTCGCTGCAACTGCTTGAGACTGGGGCCAGCATGATTTCGGTGCATGACTCCACACCCGGCATGCGAGCCGCGTCTTTGATCGTTCAGGCCGTCAAGTGTCGTCAGCTCGTACAAACAAAGTGCGTCTCGTCTTGCGCCATTGATACGATCGATGGGCTGACAGTATAGCAGACGATATTTGAGCTCGGCACTGCAGATCAGTAATGATGCCTCGATGAACTACCTCAAGCCTCTCATCCTGGCATTGCTCGCGAACCTCTTCGCTCACACGCGCTCGGACCAAGCAAATAAAATGGTCTCAATGTCCCAGAGTCTCGCAGTAGGTTTGGCAGCAAACAAGACGGCAGAGCATCCAACGCACAATGTCAAGCTTTTCGATTGGTTGGCCGCCCAACAGAGCAAGCTTGCAACGACTACGAATACAGAGAATTAAGAACAAGAAGTGGTGATGTTGTTGTTGATGATCATGATGATGTTGCTGTTGTTGTTGTCGTCGTTTTCGAGGCGATCAATCCAGTCGTGTTACATAGCGATTGGAAGCAAACCCGGTGCCGCCCGAGAGAATTCCTTGTTCCGAGGGTATCGGACTGTCTCGTGCAGCTTGACCATAAGCAGGCGGAATAGAGTCAGGCAATCGAGCGCCGCCAGTAAGAGACTGTTTGCGCATCGCCGCTTCATTGCTCGATTGTCGAATGTGTGCAAATTCCCCAGACCTACAGCACAGGGTCAGTGCAACGAAGAAGAAAGGGGCATGGAAGAAACTCGCTCGTCTCTGGGCACATCGGCGGTATCGCGCTTGTTGATACGTAAAGCAGGAACAGCATCTGAGCCCTCTTCACTTCTGACATCGTGGTAGGATGTCGCTCTCCATTGATCACGATAGAGATCGGCAGGACTGGGCTGACCGGGCACATAAGGTTGGTGAGGCTGAGCGTATCTTCCTCCAGGCGCAGCAGGTCGGTGACCGGCTCCTCGCGGAACGGGATGGTACTCGCCCGGACGGCCATAAGAGTATCCGGAAGGTTCCGCTGGACCGTTTGAGGACTGCGGAACTTGCGCTTCTCGGGGCGGTCGGGAGCCAGAGGTGGGCTGGTACGGATCCTGATCGAAACCGTGTTTGCTTCCCAGCAATGAATCTCCACGCTTCTGTCCGGGCCGCTCTGGCCCTGGCGGTGGCGGTGGTGTATAACTTCCTCGTGAGCCTGCTGCTTGCTGTGCCTGACGGTTCTGGGGCGGATCGGCAGAAGGCATGGCGGGCATGGGGTAGCCATTCCCTCGTTGATCGGCGGAATCGCGCTTGTTGGCCATATAGGCCAGCGAGCTCCTAGGATCTTCCGTCTCCTCTGGTAGCGTAGCAGGCTGGCCGGAAGGAGAAGGCAGCGCGGAGTCGTATTGCTGTCTGTGGCTATGCTCTGTCGATGTGCGTTCGCGCTCGGCGGACGCACGCTGAGAACCTGTCGCAGGCACACCAGCTCCGAGACGATTGGAGTCAGACTGCTCATTGTAGTAGTCTGCTAGGTAGCGCGAGTCTGCAGTGTCCGTATTGCTTTGCCGAGACTGATTGGGGTCGACCAATCTCAGTCCATCCTCGTCGTAGCTCATCTCTGCTGCTGCACCCGATGGCAGACCCTGACCGGCTATGGGATTGAAGACGACGGTCTGCAGGCACGTTTGGGCTTCTTGCATGACTCGCTCTGTCTCCGGAAAGCCTGTGGGGATTGAAATGTTCGTCAGTCCTGTGTAGATGCTAATTAGAATGCACGGACCCTCGTAATAGGGTCGCGTTGAGCCGACGAGACTGCGGTCCCTCGGTATCTCTGCAATGAGCAGCTTTGACATCTCGGCAATCACGGTCATCTTCTCGGCCAGTTCGAGCATGGCGCCGAGCTGCCGAGCGATCAGTCAGGCAGCTGTAACGGAAAGAACGTGCATACTTTGAGGCTCATGGCTTCGCGAGTCGTGTCTCGACGGTAATCATACAGCCGGGCGTCTTCATTGTTGACAGCATGTTCGAGTCCGACCATTTCTTGCTTGAGCTCTTGCAGGCGCTGAGTAGCAGCAGGCAGATCCTTGTTCTCGCTCGACATCCTGCCCAGCTTGTTCTCTGCCGAGGAGATCTTGCCAGCGAGAGAGTCTCTGTTCTTTCTCAAGGCGATGAAATCCTCTTCCCGCTTGCGGAGGGACTTGTAGTGGATCCGGTAAGTCGAGTCGTGCTCTGAGAAACGAGAGTGTGACGACGCCAGTATGTCGTAGAGCACCGAAACTTTGCTCAGCACATCCTGCGCCCCCGACAACTCAGTCTGACGGATCCAGCATCCTCAGCAAAGCGGCGTACGTTGAGGTCGTCGCCCTGGGTGGCAGCCCATTCCCTGATGGCCTCGGAACTTCTTTTCATGTCGAGTGCCAGTCGATCCGTGCTGCATGTCGGACATCACAGTGAGCAGGATGGCGAGAAGAGCAGAAGGAGACGAGCGTCAGTATCGTGAGATGAGAGCACAGGCGGGCCAGACTCACGAAGCCATGACGATCTTTTCAGAATTGATGAGCTCGCCGAGCGGCTTGAGAGAGCCAGTCTGCAGGATGGCGCCCAGCTTGGGCGTATGGGCCAGCTTCTTCTTGCTGCCAAAGAGCGACATCTTGACGCTGAAGGTGATGTAAAGTCAAGTCAAGCACCGCTTCGAGGTACGTCTACTGAGATCTGCATCACGTGATCACAGACAGCGCTCAGGCAGTCAGGCGATGATATCATCACGTTCACGATGCATTGTGAACGGGCCGTGAGCGCCATTCCTGAAACAGGTTGAGATCAAGAGTGCACTGCTCATCCGTGACGGGTACGCCCAGATTAATGCAGGCGCCGGGGTAAGCCTCCACATCTGTTGAACGAGCGTCAGTGGCGTAGCGAATCGTGCTATGAACGAGACCTACGTTCGCCGCAGTGGAGCCAGAAACCTTCGAATATCTCTCGCATGCTGTGTTGCACAGCCGAGAGGAGCATCCTGCAGAAGACATCGCCGTGCATGAGCACTGAAGCTTTTGGAGGAAGGTGCCACGTGCTGCATCGTCAATTCGGCTCGACAGCATTCTCGCACTGTGCAGATCAGTGTCAGGGAGAGACGGAAGGGACGAAAAGAGTGACAGACTGCGTGCATCTTGCAGACGTACGTGGCTGATCATGGTGACATCGTCCTCGAACCAAACAACGTTGTGCTCGACGCTGTCGAGCCTGTATGCACTATTCTGCAAGTGGCTATCTAGCTCGGTCGTCAAGCAACCACGCGAGTGTGACCGACATCATAGGCTTCTGCGCTACCCGCCCATCTGTAGGCTAGCACGATGTCCACTTTGCCCGGATCCGAGCTAGGCACGGTAAAGTTGAGACCTATGTTGGGATCGAGCGGTGAGGCGCATGTCGCCTGTAGGCATGCACATGAGCGTGTATGGACGACAAGGCTTGCAACACGTGCAGAATAGAAAAATGCGAGGTCGTAAAGCTCGTTGTCCGACTGGATCGGCGAGCCTGCCGTGAGCTCATGAAGTGACAACCAAGTCAAGAGAGCGCAGTTCCTGAGCAAGCTGAGCATATCGTCAGAGCGACGTTTGGAACAGGCGACTCAGGCTGGAAGAGGGGACATGCTCCTGCCGTCGTCAGGCAACATTGACATGCCGAAGAACCAGGATGGTAGATGCAGACGTGGCAAGCCTGCGAGATCGATAAGGGCGATCGGCTGTTCTCTAGACGGGATTGCCGAAACTGTGGAGAGTCGCTATTTTTAGGTGTGGCTCTCTATCGACTATCGCTTTCGGGCCTATCACTTCGATTTCGGTCTCGCGCTCGGCACATATACGCAAGGAGCACTCGCAGAATGGTGAGACTAGCCACTGGACTGATCATCGCCTCACTCGCAGCGCTCGCCGCTGGTCAATCACAGTCAGTCGTCTCCATACGTTCTCCGAGCTTGCCCCGAACAGATGCATCCTCGCACGTCTTATCGCTCCTTTCGTACCTACGCTAAAGCTGGTTACCTCAGATCTGGAGAGACGTCCACATCTGTGCCTCGCATGGGTAGCTCGACGGCGTCCATCTCGGGCGCGACAGCTTCGAGCGCGACGGTCACTTCCAGGGACGGTAGCACGACCACTGTAGCCATCACGAGCGGCACGACGACCTCGAGCGAATCTGTCACGACGCCCAACTCCTCTTCTGGCTCGGCTGATGCGTCTGTTCTGACGAGCACGCCAACGACGACGTCACTGTCTGGCGCGCCCCATGCGATTGATTTCCGTCTGGACTGGCTCTGTGCTGCTAGCGGCCTCGCTCTGGGCGCCTTCTGGGCTTTCTAGACACCGCACGCCATTGTGTAGGTGTACAGCCTCGTCAACTGGCGCTGTCTGCCACACTTACCCAACGGGGCAATCTGTCGCCGTCACATCGGAGCATCCTTGCATCACCGGAGCTCTTATCAATGCATTCTTGCACTCTCTCCACAAGGTCCAGCGTGGGACTGCGATGGTCAACAGGCGGCGTCTGCTGGCTTGTACTGCATCCCTTCAGGGAAACAAGCCAACAGGCGCAGTGATTTGTGATTCCCATGCAGAAGTGTGCCATCTGCTTCACTTTGATCTGTCTTACAGAATGCCTCGAGCGCTCTCTCTGCTATCCGACATCTCGGTTGTGCCTGGTCGGCAACAATGAGAGGAAGCAGATTGTTCTGTGAGCGCGCGACTGATCGGCTTGCCCTTGGCATTGGCTCGGTCTTGACCTCGAGCTCGACATAGTATCCTAGCAGGCCGGTGCTGAGAGGAAGAGGCCCCTCACAGGCTGCATCGCCAGCATCGACAGCGTCTGACACCACCAGGCATGGCGCCCTGGCAGTCGACGGCTGCAGCAGTCGGCGCCGAGGCTTATGCAGAGGATAGCCGAAAGGCAGTCTACGCCCACCAACAGCCTCCCATCGACCGAGCAGCTGTCTCAAGGCCGGGCTATGCTACCACATCAGTGCAGGACCAGGTCGCAATGCCTTATGATCAAGTCAGACAGGCTTATGCACATCAACCTCCGCCCACTGGCTTTCCCCCTCACGAGCAGGCAGGCCCTAGTGGCGCCCAGCAGCAGCAGCACAATATCTGGCCAAACCATCGGCTCATGAACTCTCCACCACCTGAGCATCGCTACTTGCCCGCGCAGCCGGATGGACAGGTCAATGGCCAACAAAGGCGACGTTACACCAATGGATCCGAGCAGGGCTTTGCCCCTGCACCGGACGCAAGGATGGCCTTGCCTCCGCTGCTCTCTCTACAGCAACAACAACCTCAGCTCCTGCCCCCGCCGCCGGCTTACTACCCCGCTCAGCCATACATGCACGAGAGCCAGCCTCAGGCGAGCACGTCAGCTGGCTCGCCTCGACATAGCAAGGCAGACGAGCGGAAGCGGCTCAAGACGCCACGCGCATGCGATTCTTGTCGTCGCAAGAAGATCAGGTCCGTCCTTTTGCCTGCTCCTGATGGACGAGAGCTTACTGAGGAGTGCAGGTGCGATGTCTTGGCCGATGGCGAAGAGGGGCAGATGTGCGTGCATTGCAAGCAGCACAGACTCGAATGTTCTTGGTTCTTGCCCATCAGTGAAACACGACATAAGCGTCGGAAGCAGGACAGCGATGCGCATACGCCCGCCCGGGCAGATCACAACGGATCGGGGTCCGATCATTCTCGTTCGCCTTCCCAGTACAAAGACGATTCACGTACGATCGACGAACCGAGAATCTACGGCTCTTCTTCTATTGGCCACCTCATGTGCGCCGACGCCCAATTTCCGAACGAAAAAGTCTCTTTCTGGGTCAAAGATCACCAGCAGACCTTCGAAGCCAGCGCGACTGGATCAGGCCTCATCAAGCTCGTTCCCGTCAGTTCACAAGCAGAAGAGCCACGGAAAATGCCACAACCGCCGCATGGCAAGCTCAGTACGGCAGGTTCGATCACCTCGGACGAATTACAGGGCCTGGTCAACTCATTTTTTGCTCGCCGGCTGACGATCTATCCCGTCGTTACTGCAAACGAACTGACAAATGCCGATGTGCCCGTGCCGTCTCTCTTGCTTCATTGTATCGCCGGCGTGTCTGCACTATCACATAGTGCAGCCCCGCATCTCATCGTCAATATTCGACAGATCCTCGCGAGCATCTTTCGCAAGGATGACCTAGCTGCGCATCACAACATCCCTACCATTCAGGCACTACTCATCTACACACAAGCTTATCAACTCTCGACAGACATCACCTGCGGTCGTGCTTGGGTCATCCTAGGGGGCATCATTAGGATGGCACAATCGATGGGCATGCACAGAGAAAGCGAACGACAAGAGACCTCGGATCCGGAGCATCTCAATGCGAGAAGGAGGTTGTGGGCATGCTGCGTCATTGCGGATGCTTGGATGAGTGCCGTCTTTGGCTTGCCAGCCTGTATCGATATTGCCATGTGCGACTGTCTATACCCGACGCCGGTCGATACGACCGCCACTATACCTGGCGAGGGCGAACCAGAAGACTCTACGGTGCCTCTGACGCGGCTATCAATCTTGCTCTCTCGCGTTCTCAAACTGCTCTACTCTCCTTCTGGCTTCATCAATGTGACAGATGAAGACTGTACGAGTCTACAACGAGATCTACAAACCTGGCGGCAAAATCTGCCTTCCAATATGCAATACCGTCACGACATAGCACAAGACTCGCTGCACGCTGGCTTCTTGCAGCTCTGCTACATTCCCGTACAGTTTCTGTTCATGCGACCCTTTCTCAGCATTGGCCAGCCTGCACAGAAGCTCGCCTTCACTGTCTCGGAAGAGTCGTACCATCAGCTGGTGGCTTGGGCCGCGCAATCGATTACTTGGGCGAGTCACAACGAAGCCATCATCGAAAGCTGGTTCTTCGCCCTCTACTCGTTCTTCATATGTTCTTTGCTCCAGGTCAGTACAATCTGCCGTCGATCGCGCTCAGCTGATGTCCTTGACTAGTATCATACGTTCGTGCGATGCTCGGATCCGGCCGCACTCGCATCGCTCAAAGAAGCTCGTGATCTGATGGCCCGTGTTCATTCTGACGAGGCCTTTTCCCGATCCAGCGTAAGCACAGTCATCAGTCTACTGTACTCGACCGCAGTCTCGGCAGATCAGTGGAAGAACGCACCCAGAGCCCCAACGCCAGCTCATTCTCAGACGGACGACCTCACCGCTTCTGGCTCGGTTGCTAGTCTACCGGAGACGCTTGCAGAAACTTCGCCAAAACAGCTTGCTGTCGACACGTCAGCGGTGACGTCCGCGCTCTTGCAGGCCCCTCATGGATCGACTGCTCCATCCTCTGCAGATCCGACCACGCCCTCTCTGTTTCTACCAGTCGGTCAATCGCCGGGCAAGTACGACTTTGCGTTCGCGCCATCCCAGCTCTTAGATTTTGATCAGTGGTCAAACTTTTTCGCAGCCCCAGCACCTTCTGCCGACGAAGCCGACAGGTCGATGTAGAGCCACTGTTGTTACTACCGCTTAAACCCTTGCAAAAAAAGTTGACAACACACAGATTACAATTTGGCTACTGACTCTGCTTGAATGCGGGATTATCTGCTCGCGGGTCCGTCTGAGCAGGGCGATGAGCAGCGAGGGCCGAGGGCAGCGTCATGGGCCGGAAGAGGGCATGTACGAAGTTATCAAGGCGGGAACCCGCTCTGAACGGATCGGTATCCTGACGCCTTAGCTGTCAAAAAATCCGCTGTCAGTCATGCTTCGCGAGCGAAACCGGCTGGACTGACCATCTCGATCGTCGTTCGGCCGAGCCAGATGAGGCGGAGATGGTACAAGAAAAGCAGCGTGATGGGCACCGCAAAACCAAACGACCAGATGGTGACGATGAAAGTGCCGATGGCTTGCCAAGTCGACAAGAAGTTGCTGTTGCTTGCAATGGCCACTTGCTCGCGGTGGAGCTGCCAGAGATGTGTGACGGAGAACGCGAACATCCAGAGCGAGGCGAGCACGGCGGTGCAGAGGAATGCCATGAAGGGCATGTAATTGCGATAGCCTATGCAGTTATTGAGGAATGTGCACTGCAACAGGCAGTCAGCGATCGGGTATGGAGGCAATAAAATCGGCCTACATGATGATCTGTTCGCTCGCAGCAATTGCCACATAGACGGCAATGAGACGTTCTAGGTGGTCGATATGTACCGCATGTCTCGCACCCTGCTCGCCGGAATCAGTATGACTGAGGGCTATGTCGACGGAGGAATCACATTTTGACATGACTTGGCTGTCTTTGACTTGCAACCATCGCGGTATGGGCCGTTCGGCAAAGCCGCCGCCAATGTCATCTTTCGAACCAGGCTCCGTTGCTATTCGAGTGACCTCTGGTTCGTTGAGATTACGCAGGATGATGCCAGGATCGCTGAAGGCCGCTCTTGCCATGCTCGCCCATGCCATGAGGACGAGATAGGCGTACAATATGAGCGCAGCTTTGCCGCCGCCCGAAGGGAAGCTGCCTGGCCAGACGCCATAGTCATTCCAGAGCCAAGACGCTTCGAAAATCAAGAAGAGAGCAGGCAAGATGATGACGACCGCAATAGCGCCTAGGAAAGCCCAGGGCGAATCGTCGGACGTCATGAGCCTTCCGCCACAGAAGAAGAGATTGTTGCCCTGATGCAAGTGAGCATTGCGTAAACGAGGTCCGCGAGAGGTTTGCTTCTCAATGTCATCCGAATCCCTAGTCCGCCTCAAGGCCGGCAGCCACGACTTTGCCTTGTTCGCACGTGGAGGTTCGCTAAAGCTGTAACGCTTTGCGCCGGTTGCGTCGGTGTGAGCGGTCGCCTGGGGCAGCTCGTCTGGCCAGCTGGCAAGAGATCGCGCAAGACCATGCTCTGAGCTACCAGGTGCAATCGCTTGACGATGATCATCATCGCTAGCAAGCGCGATGGAAGCAATGGGCGAGGCAGGTTTCGCGTCCGGCAGCGTCAGAGCTTCGTCAATTGCAATCTGATACGTTCTGTCGGAAGCTCTCGGGGTATCGTAGATGACGGGACGGGCAAGGCTCGAGGATAGGCTGATTGCAGAGGGCGGAACCGAGGCGGGTATCGGTGTCAGGTCAGTAGGCACAGCTTGTCCCGTGCCCAATGGCAAATCCTTGCCCTGTTCGGCCACAGGTTTGCGAGCGTATTGGAAGACGGTAGAAGGTACGCCAGAAGTATGGCGTGCAGATCGACCTGAACCGAGTCTGGCAAGCACGCCTTTGGTCCTTGAGCTGATTGGCGGTGGCACTGTAATGTGTTTCATTCAGTCTTGCTCAGAGCTGTGCCTCACCCGTGGAAGCTCACATGCCACTGCCGGCTCTGCTTGGATGGGACTGATCGGTCGAGAGGACGTCGTCTTGGGCTCGTCTGGATCAGGCAAGCCGTACAACCTGCGAGTGATCGACAAAGCGCTGTTACTTCGGCTGATGTCCGGTCTGTCTGACGTTGACTCGGCGGAGACAGGCGACAGTGTTTGAGCGGGCTCATGCCCTTCAGGTTGTGTAGCACGACTGGCTGAGAAAGGATCGTCAGACACTCTCCTGACCACTCGAGTTGGTCGGTCCGCTAGTCTGAGCTGGCTTGCCTCTGACTGGGCCATCTTGCACGCAGAGAGCGATGCACGGCCCTTGCTCGGTATGATCCGATCTCAGTCAGTGTGCTGTTGTCGTCGCATTGGCGTCATAGGGACTCAACGAACGTCAGACTGGCTCGGTAGAATCTGCTTGGACGTCCTTAACGCGAACGCGCGCGAACGTTGGGACCAGTTGTTCAGCCTCAGATCAATCACAATCAGTTCATGCAGTCGATCCGCCTCGTTCACATGCACGTGCATGACCACCATAGCGGATTCTACGAACTTGGCTAGACTTACTTCGACAGATTCGTCGGTTTGGCATCGACACCCCACATTTGCATCAACCAAGCGACATACCATGCTCGAAAAGTGCAAAGCGCTCGAGCTCGCCTCGAATCACGACTGGAGCGAGATCATTCTGCGCTCGCTTGTGCCGGTCTCATGGACATGTGGACATTCGTGCAGTAAGTCGCAGCTGTAGCTCGCGATCAATTCCGCTACGCTTTATTCAACGAGACGTACCTCTGGGCTGGATGAGACTCCATATGTCGGGCGTGCAGCGCTCGTCGTGAGCCTCGTCGTCGTCTCCCGGACAATCGACGATCACACGAGCCTCACCGATTGTCAAGTCGCCCTGCTCGACGCTCCAGCGCAATTCGCCGGGTGAAATGTGTTCTACGCACCGTTGCGCCAACGATGTCGATGACGGCCGTGGCGGTAGCCGTACAGCTATGAACTGATCTTAGCTCTGCATCAATGTAAACTCAAAGCCGAGTAAGACTTGCCATTGTTCCCATGCCTCGTACTGGGGGTTCTCGCGCTGAAAGGCAAGAGGCAGTCCGGTGATGCGTAACTCTGAGCCCTTTTCATCACTGCTGAGCTCGCGTATCTCGTAATCCGTGAAGACGCCCGACTTGGGGCAGAGTCTCAAGACTGGCATGGCAAGCGAACTTTGCAAGGCTCACAGATTCGATGGACCAGCGAGTCCTTTCTTCCGTGGGTGGATATGCGTAGAATCCCATTCGTATGGGCAACTGATGCTCTTCGGGACAGCTCGCAATCACACGCTGGATGAATCTGCTCTTGCTCGCTTGACAACTTGCCTGCGCTGCACATGAGATCTCGAAGTGCCTTGTAGGACGGTTCGACGGACAGTGGCGAAAACGTCATAGACGTAGTGTTTCCTCGAGTTGATGGGTTGCACAAAGGGAGCGATTGCCACTCTGACGTTCCGGTTGCACTCCGTGGACTCTGTCTAGCGACTCAGCCTCGTCGTAAGCTCATCTACTGTGACATGCGTTTCGGATTGCCAATGGCTTTGAGATCGCACGGCGCTGAGGAGCGCACCCATGGATCCGGTTTGCATCTCAGGCGGAGGTCGGGTGGGATACTACCGAGGGTCGACACTGTCGTCTCATCTGCGTTGACGAAGAGCGACAAGTTCAACAGAGGCAAGCAACAGCGTGACCATGCTTGAAGCTCGGGTGATACGCCTGCAAAGTCCTCCAGGACGATGGAGACGTGCATGTCCGTCCCTCTGAAGCCATCATCGCCAAAGTACACGTGGCCCTCGAAGGGCAGGCGGCCAATCTGGGAACAGCAATAAGTCGACAGCTTTGCCCAGGTGGGAAGCTTGCCACTTCGAGCGGTGTCCATCTGTGCTTGCCGCTGTATTCATCGTGCGTAGCGCCCATCCCAAATTTGATGATGTACGGATTGGCGCTCGAGCGTTCGAAGCTGATTGGGTCGTTTGTGGTGCTTGCTTGGCATGTGGCCTGTAGGGAGGGGCATATATTCAGCGTACGAGAGCGTGTCGATTGGCGAGACTTGCTTCATACCAGACTGTGAGAGGTACGGTTGAGCGAGGAGATCGTCAGCTCATTGCGAGAGAGGACCGACTGAGAACTAGGAAACTCTGTCGGAGATTGAATTCTGGAGCAGGATCATCGGCGGCGGCAGCCGAGAGCAACTTGGCGAGGATGAGGAAGCAGAGCAAGAGCATCAGTGGATCTATACAAGCGCGCTGCAGAGTTTTGTATGTGTGGAAGATGGTAGAGGGGCTGCTGCTTCTTCATCATGAGGGGTCCTCGATACCAGCAGGAACGTCGCGTCGCGCCAGACTTCCCTAGGCAGAGCGTCAACAGATATGCGTTTGCCCGAGCAGACAGCGGTAGTAAATGCCACAGAGACGCCACGTCCCATAGCCAAAGCGAAGCGACAGGATTGGGCCGAGCGTGCGAGCTGTCTGGCAAAGCATGCAGCGATCCTCCGTGCTCGCGCAAAGGTCGAGCCTGTCTGGGCTTGCAGGTGCAGCTCGAGGCCGGGCATGGGCGACGAGCAGACGTCCACTGGCTACGTCAGCGGGCAAAGATGATATCAGCCTGAGTACCGTTGAGGGCTACAAGGTCGCAAGACTGGGCGACACGGGCGTCGCGCCTTCGACTGGATCCATCACTGTGGCCATCAAGGCAGGGTCGAGGTACGAGAGCGAGCCGGGCATCGCGCATGTCTTCAAGAACATGGTCTTCAAGAACACCACCAAACGATCAGCTCTCAGGATTGTCAGGGAGACTGAGCTCTACGGCGGCGTGCTCACCGCCAGTCTGAACCGGGACTCCCTCTTCCTCACTGCCGAGTTCCTCAAGGGTGACGAGTGAGTGGCTCCCCTCTTGTTGGTCAAGCTCCGCCCGAGCTCATCTCCTCGCGTGTCCGCTGCAGAGCCTACTTCACAGAATTGCTGGGCGATGTCATCACCGCAAGCACTTTCCAGGCATTCGAATACATTGAGAATGTCGTCCCCCAGATCGCGGCAGAGTATGCCCAGGCAGTCGCAGATCCGCTCGTCTTCGGCTTTGACAATCTCCACCAGCTCGCTTTCCGGAAAGGACTCGGCAACTCCCTCTTCGCGTCGCCCAACACGCCAGTCGATCACATCGACGCCGTCGCGTACGCTCGCAAGCATCTCTCCAATCCGGCAGAGATTGCTATCGTCGCTGCCGGCGTGGACGGCTCATTCGAGCAGCTCGTCTCCGAGTCCTTTGCGCCGACCAGTGCAGCTCCGCCCTCAGCATCGAGCGACATCAAGTCGGCAGGTGGCTCGGCCTACTTTGGCGGCGAATCGCGCGTACCTCAGACGCACTCGGAACAAGATCTCCTGCTCGTTGGATTCCAAGGCGGCTCACTGAGCTCACCGGAATGGCAAGTCCTGCAGCACTTGCTGGGGGGCGACTCTGCTCTCAAGTGGACCAACGGCATCACCCCTCTCGCCAGTGCTTCCTCTGTCCTTGCCGCGAGCACGCCCACTCTTGGCCATGGCGCCGGCGTAAAGGCTTTCAACTTGCAATATTCCGACAACGGTCTCTTCGGATTCGCAGTCTCTGCTCCGACCGATCAAGTGCGCGGTCTGGCGCAAAAGGCAATCGACGCACTCAAAGACGCAAGCAAGTCCGTCAAAGCTGAGGACCTCAAGAGGGCCGTCGCAAAGGCCAAGTTCCATGCCGCTCTCGCATTAGAATCACGGATATCCCGCCTGGAAATCGTTGCCTCGCAGGTACGTCTTCCACACATGTTCTGCTCGGCGGTGACTGACAGGCACACCGTCATGTAGATCCAGGCAAACGGCTCTGCCAGCTCACTAGAACAGACCTTTGCAGCTCTTGACAAGGTTACTGCCAGTCAAGTGCAAAAGGTGAGCACGAATCCTCCTTTGCCCCGCCCAGCTGACCTTCTGTACTGTTCAGGCCGCAACGGCAGCGCTCAAGAGCAAGCCAAGCGCAGTAGCTTACGGCAACACTCACGAACTACCCTTTGTGGACGAGCTCTCTCTGTAGCGCTAGCGCTCCTTGCATTGGCTCGGTTACAAGATTTCTCATGGACTGCTCATCTCTGCCAATCTTTTTGCAGCAAGCGTTGCAGACTGGCGTGGTGTGCTTGCTCTCGGCCGGGCAGGCTTCACACTGTCTCTCTTCTTTTTTGCTGGCTCTTCCGTCGCGGAGCCAAAGCTGTCCTTCCGCTTCCTCGGTATGCGCATCGACTGAATGAGTGATATCGACTCGGGCGAGTGTAGGCTGGGACTCCTCGATAAGGGCAGTATGCCGGATTCTGGCGAGTCAGTGACTGATCTCCTGGCCGGAGTGCTCAATGCATGGGAGTGGTCATCCGACGGCAAGTCCTCGTCCGGTCGGTAAGGCGATAGCCGCTTGCGCTTTTTCACTTGCTTCGGTTGGGACAGCTCTGCAGATCCTTCACGCTTGACTTTCCTCCGACTGGAGAAGTTTGCGGTCTGCGTGTTAGGGGATAGAGCTAGCAAAGCAGCGGATGCAGTCTCTTCATTTTGCCGGATATGTCTCGTAACGGCTGCTTGCGAGGGCAGTGCTTGGATCACAGGTGCGGGGGCGGCAGCGATAGGTGAAAGTCGCATGATGCGTTCGCGCACTCGCTTCGACGTAGGATGAATTGGCGAAGGCGAAAGGAGTGCCCCTACAGCATTCGCAACTTTGTCAGGCGAAGGCGGCGGCGTGCCATCTGGAGTAGCCGAGTCTGGGTCGATCTTGCCATAGTAAGCTGGTGATGAAGCATTTTCGGCCTTGGGAGCACGAGATGCCTGCAGTACATCTCGACCGGATGCAGCTTTGAGATCGACCTTCCCATCTGTCAATGTAACGCGGTTTTGTCGCCTTTGCCGCGGTTCCGCGAGCTTGGTAGCTGTCCATACAGGCTGACGAGTGGGCGCTGTATTGCGACTCGCAGCTCCGTTCTTCTGTTTCGCTGGCATCGGCGATCGTCCGATCACTTTCTGCTCCCCTGCTTTTGCGGGTCTTGACGACATTGAGTAGACTTCACTTTCGCTGGCAATGCTGACAGGATTCGCTATCTTGCTGGCCTTTGGCTGACTTGGCTTATGCAGCGGCATGTATCTACCATTCGGGAGTTCCTTGATGGTCACGACGGATGGCAAGATAGGTGTTGCCTGACGAGGGTTGAGGAGCTGGTCATATCGCTCTAGTGTCCGTTCTGCTAGCCTAATCTTATCGAGGCGAAGCTTATCCGTCTCGCTCTGTTCTAGCAGTTGCCGCTGTTTCGTCGACAGCGATTTGTGAGGCAAGACTGTCGCAGAGGCCTGAGCGGGACCAGAAGGACGTAGCGCAGCTAGTGGTAGAAGCTGCGATAGGTTCTCGCCCGCCTTGAGCTGCTGTAGCATTTGTCGAAGGCGATGTCGCTCCGAGATGAGAGATTCTCGTTCTAGTCGCTTTGACCTCTTCTCTAGCTGCTCGGGCTGCCTATGCCTGCGCAAAAAAGTTTCGTCTGACATCTCGTCCTACAAATGTACAATCAGAAGGGCGAGTCACTCTACTCAGTAGAACCTGCCTTGTAGCGTTGCTCGTCTTCCTTTGTGGGTCGGAATCGGCCAATGATGAGATGAGAGTCCTTCAGCTCGCGTACTTGTGGGGTCTCGATTTCAGCTTGTAAGGCAGAAGCAGTAGAGCTTCCGCCAGACCAAGCAGTAGACGACGTGCTCGCTATTCGCTCGTCGATTTGCTGCAGTACGTCCTGGGTCAGATCTTTTGCCTGGCACAGCGCAATGCGCGTTTCTGGCGGCACCGCTGTCAGAGCAGGGCCTGTGCGGCAATAGAGACATCAGTATGACTATGCCTGCTCTCTCGGCATATGCTTTCCTGCATCTGAGACCACATCTTGCAGCGGCGCGAACAAAGACGAACTTGGGTTTCGCGCCGGCAGAACTCGTCTCTGTACAGACCTCGTCTCCCTTGCCGGCGCAGGAGCATCGATCGCGCGCGCTTTGCCCTTCTTGACCTCGCTGACGGGTTCTGGAGCGGCTCGCGAGCTATCAGAGCTCGGTTGCGCTACGACAAAGCGATTATCAGGGCTGGCAGGCTCTTGAGGCGCGCCAGTCGAGCTCTTGAGCCTGGCTGAAGATGCTCCTGCTAGACTAGTAGCGTTTCCCGCGTGCTGTGAGACTCTGATCCCAGCAGGACTGTCTGCTGATGGCCAAATCAGATGGTCTGACTCGTAGCTGCTCGCGACTGGCTCGACAGACTGTGGCGCAACCTCGGCAGGCGCTTGTCGTGGCGGACTTGTGGGCACAAGCTGGCGATAGCTAGCACCTGCTAACGGCGCCAGTATGTCCCGCAAGAATGCCGTCATGCTGTTCGTCTTGTTCGTCTTCGGCGCAAACAACGGAGAGGGCGTCAAAGCTTTCGAGGAACCTGAAGTGACTTGTTCGAACGAATTTCGGATGAATGCGAGGCAACGGACTTGCGGCTGCTCCTGTTCCCCTTGCCTGTGCCTCTCCGTGTCTGCAGACCGTCAGCTACTCTATCTCACGAACGTGGCAATAGGAGCAAATCCTCTCCTTGCGACCGTCCCTGGAAACTCATCGGCGTTTCCAAGAGTTGCTGGATTACGCCGACAAGCAATGCTCGTGCCAAGCTTGAGAAGTTTGGCCTTGTCGACATTGATGCTTTGTGCCGCTGCACAGGACATACGAAAACCCGACCCTTCGCCGTTCTTTCACATCACAGTCAATACGTACAGACTGGAATTAGTATTCCGCGTGAGTCGCAAGAGCTGCGATCACGCCTCGGCCCTAGCATGGATTGATATCCGGTGCAGGTCAAATGCCGCATCACGCCTTCCTATTCGCTTGACTTCGATCTGGATATACACGAAAGGGCTCAAGCAGACATCATAATTACAAATGCCTCCGGCATTGCTGTCCGCTTCGATGAACGTGTGGTACGTCGGAGCAAGAATGATTCCAGACTTCTTGCTTGACGTTTCCCAGCTCTATTCACGCGAATTCGTCAAAGTGTGGACGTCCTATCGAAAGCAACCTGTCATGCGCTTCGATCTGGCGGTCGAGAGCGAGCCACTGCAGTGCGTTGCTCTCTCACGAAGGGGCCATCGCACGTTGACATCGAGGACTCAGAGACGAGTTCAACAACTGTTGCTATGGCCGTCTCGAGATGCAGGTCAAGATCAACGATGACGAAGGTCAGCTGCCCCTGTTCCCAAAATCTGGGCATTCCTCAAGGCGGCACTTGTGCGCAGAAACGGTAGACCCCACCGTGCCCGTCTTTATGCTACACTGCTTGAAGGATGGCGAGATGTCGCCAAAACGTACAAAAGCGTGTTCCCGACAGAATCTTTTCCCCCAGCCGCCTGCAGAGCTCGTATGTGACACACCGAAATGGACTTGGCATTGGGCGATCATCTCCCGCACAACTCCGCCCGTGCAGCGAGGAGGCCAATAATTTGTAGCCATATTGCAGCAATCGCGCGACCCTTGTCGCTATGCCATGTCACTCTTCACGCAACACACTGATGTAAGCGAAATGATGCTGCTCTCGATATGTCTGCTTGCAAGCTTTACGTTCCGTATAACACTGGCAACAGCAACACCCCGACTCATCAAACAGGCACTCATCAAATGTGGGTAGGAATCTTAACGCTTCGCCGATCTCGTTTGATACGAGGTGTGCAGACAAGCCGTCTTTTGTACGCAGGCCGGTAGATCTGCGCATCGATCTGACATAACAGAAAAGTACTGTGACGATGTCGGCTATTGGGACACCAAGAAACCATTGACGGTCGTCATGTCTGTGGAACGTTGGTCTGATCGCGAGGAACCCTCCATCGACTTCGTCTGTCACGTTCACGTTGGTCCTGTACTTCGCACCACTCACACTTCAAGCAGACGGCGTTCGATCACACAACCCTTGTCGGCATTGTCGAGTACAAAGACGGTGGGGTTATCATCGAAGTGGGCTATGACGACAGACTTCGACGGTTCTCCGACCGATGGTTTCTCAACAGTAAGCCGAGTATAAAGGTGTCAGAGCGATCTGATCGAGGCACAGTATCTGCGTGCTGCAGGATCTCCATGCGCCAGCAAATGTGAGCCTTGTCCCGTCGGATGACATCATCAGCCGACTGACTTCTCCACAGCTGGTTCTCGCTCACCAACAGTAGGACATGGCACCGGTGTTTGAACACAACCTAACGACGATCCAGGTACTTGGCAAATGGGCTCGACTGATGGACATCGCTTCTGCGCACCTCTCGAGGATGCACATGCGAGCCCGAGCTGCAAGTTTCGCCCTTCATCAGTGGGCCAGCAGCCCAGCGCAGAATGCGAGGGTCGCACGGGGAGCACCGTTGATATCGACTGGTTTGCATGACCTCAGGGTTATCAATATGGAGCAGCAGTGAGCCTGCATCATTACAAGATCGCAAATATGCATCACATTTTACGCAGTCCACTCGAGATCGGCATAACTCCAACGACTGTTCTCGCAATAGTCCGACAAGGGGATGCCGGCTTTCTGGAAATTGTAGAAGCATTTCGGCGTTGGCTCGGCACCTGGTGCAGGCACACACTCTCGGAGCAGCATCGGTGCTGGAAACTCGTGATCCTCTGCACCGCGACTTAGCCACGACTTGGCCATCGGCCATCATCCTCACCGTTATTGACTCCAATCCAACTGAAGACATCGTCAGCCACGGGTCAATAAGAAATGTCGGCGACGAACGCTCGTTGCGTGATATGCAGCATGCAGCAAGCCCGGGCTGCATATACGTCAGTCGTTGACGCGGAGTGGAGCCAATGCGCCGTCTACCTTGGCCGAGAGAGTCCATGAAAGTCGGCTCTAGTCTGCGTCTCTGCCTGGCTTCAATCAACACACGGTCAGTGTGGGGATCATATCCAATTGCAGCCATCGCGTCCGTCGTGCTGTTGCCGGTCTGCGCCATGACGATTCAGTGAAGAAAGGATCATCACAGCGAAGCCACTGACGAATTTGACTTCGGGCGGGCTTCGACCGTCCTGCGATGGTTCGATCGTGAAAGAGATCGAAGAGTAACCAGTCTCGATATACGTTCCCACACGTGGGCAAGCCTGCATCCGCTTCAACGATCCGTTGCGAATTTCTCACCAACTTACAGCTTGGATGTGATCTGTACTCATACTATCAGAACGTCATCTCTGCGCTGCGACGCACTTACATTTCATGGTAGCCGCACGATTGTTTCTGTGCGCGGCAGGACGTGCGGAGACTGCACAGGCGTAGCTGGCCAGTAGCACAGATGTCAAGATTGCGATCCACATATTCTTGATCACCTCGGTGCGCAATCGGCAAGAAAGGTCAGGCCACCACTCACAAACAGAGGAGCACAGGAACAGGTCAGACCACCACTTACAAACATAGGAGCACGATCTCAACTGACATGACAACAGGATGACTCTCCTCTCTGCAGTGCTTGGATCCCTCGTTGCATGTCAAACCTCGCATAAACGACGGGCCCGTGCACTCACGTTCTCATCACCGAAATATACGTCGAATACTGCAATGACCGCGTTGCGCGCGCCGCCTTGCTGTCGGCTACAGTGGCGATATCGCCGCATACCTGAACGCGATCACCATACTCTGCCTCTGTCACACGCGCTAGACTATGCCCGCACAGGACTTGACAGCGCCTTGCAAGACCTCCGAATGCGGTTGCACTTTTGACCTGGAGGCGACGCATGTGTTGCCTCCCTACCGCTAGAATGGCAGCAGCGCAAGTCATGCACCCAAGCACGACCCCTGGCCCGCGTCAAAAGGAGACAACAGTTGGCTCCAACGTGAAGATCAGTTGCAGCTCCGAATTCTGGTGCATAGTTTCGGACGATGGTTGCGACTCGGAACGCCTGTTAGTGAGGCGAAGAATCCATTGGTCAAGCTAGCCGCTGTCATTATGCTTGCGCAAGCATTGTCTTTTGCGATCATTGCAGTCACTGCATCTGCAGCCGCGAGCCTGTTCGATCCCGAAGGTCTCAGACTACTCAATATAACTTGTACGCCGAGCATCCTGAGGCACGTGCTACGGCTGATTCACCACACAAGATTCGGGCTCGGCTGTACGCACCAAGTCTGCATCCTTGCGCCCGTCTTACTTCAATGCAGAGCTGCTCGGCTGCTGGAATGCTTTGGCTGTTGCCACCCGCTTCTGTCCGAGTCGAGATATCGTTCGGCGCTGAAAAACCGCTCATTGGATTCGTAAGCATCACATGCGCTGAATGAGAGATGTTCGGTCTTGACATCGTATAGGCTCCGCCAGTCGCATACACCTCGGTCGGTATCGCCTCACAGAACGAGACTGGTCAGACCGTTGTACATCACTCAAACATTGCTGACCGAACAGCAGGTGCGATGATAGAGCTCCGACTAAAGCGACACCCAGAGCCAGAAGGCATCTGGGAACTTTTCTGGCACTGTGAGCGGCACACAGGCTCTCAGGGTCAAGCTGAAGCGCCACAGCTGACGCGTGTTGCTCAATCTATCTATTCGCGAATATGTAAGTCTATCGCTTGATACTGATCGTCATACTGATTGGAAATCAGATGGCTGTCGTTGACCTCTGGTATGCCGCGCGATACCCAAGGAGCGTAGTCTGACTCGTGCACATCGCGAAGACTCACACAAACAAGATTCGCTGCGAGTGTATAGAGGTGCGTTCGCCGCGCCAGAGCAACGCAAGCTGAATCATTGATAGTCTGCTCGCCATTATCAACTGCCGACGCAACCGAAGAGTGCCGCTACAATTACGTCAGTACGTGGCTGCTGACGTCTGCATATGCGCACGCTCATCACGGCGCAGCCCATGGCCTGGACCCCTATGCTGACTGTGACATGAGCAAGCTCGCACTGAAAATCGGCTGATTTATCAATGCAATGTCGTAAAGTCATACAGGCGCTACGTCGCAGTTTGAGGATTACGCGCGAGAAGACTGATCTTGTCTCCAAGCGAGAGAGCGATACCTTGCGTCTTGCTGCGTATGCGGACATGTCCACTGAGCGTACCGTCTGCAAGCTTTTCGATCGATAGGTTGGCTAGAGCATCTTCACCAAAGAGTGACTTGGCGTAGAGATTGGCGGACAGGAAGCCACAATCGCCCTTGAGAGCGGCATCGTTGGTCAGGCAAGCCATGTTGGTGGCAGACATGATATGCGCCAGATACTGACGGAGATCAGCAATCGAAGTATTGACATTGACCTTGTTCTCCCACTCGAACTCGGTCCACATGCTCCTGAATTGTGCCTCGTTGCAGTGCGCCGGGTTGATATAGTCGAGTATATCGATATGGATGTCGTTGAGCACAACACAATGGCTGTCGGAAGTCGAAGGGCCATCGTAAAAGATGTTACCAAATATGACGCCAGTCTCTGTCGAGGAGACCTTGATAGTGGCTTTGATGCTCTGGAAGCTATGCGGACCAAGCGTATACTGCACCGGTCGCTCCGAGATCTTGAGGTCGCCCAAGGTGGCAAATTCGACAGATAAGTTCTGCAGTGTCTCGACGGTCTGATTGACCACCAGTACATCTACGCAAGCGTGCGTCAGTGTCATCTACTCTGCGCGCAAAGCACGTACCCAAGTGAATGTCGAACTGATGGACGTTGACGTAGGCCTCGGCATAAACAGGGTCAGAGAAGCCAGTGAGCTGCACGACGCGATTGAGTTTCGAGATGAAGTCGTCTTTGACGGCTTCTGCTGCGCCGGTCGCGCGGGTGAGGTCCAGATCGTATTCATCGGCATCACCGCCGGCCTTCTTCGAGAGCTGTCTGAAGGTGATCAGATCGTCAGCTTGAACTGCCGTCGCCTTGGAATCCTTTGCGCGCTTCTCGGCTGCTTTTGTCTCTTCGTGGGCAACCATCTGCGCGTAGGCTGCTTGGGTATCGTGCAAAAAGACCTGCTTGACAGCTGGCTGGACGCTGGCAACAGAGCGTAGACAGGTCGAAATGCGATCGACAGAATCTTCGTCTATAGGAACGGCCGCAAATTGGGACTGTCCAACGCGTATGAGCGATGTCATGATGAGCATGGCTTCCGCTTTGAGCGCATTGATCGCTGAATGATCACTAGACAATTCGACAAAGTGAAGCACAAGCTTCGTTAATGTGGAGGCTAGCACAGAAGCTGTATAGAAATCGCCGCCAAGAATGAGCGATCGCAAAGGGGGCTTTGAAGCGGACTTGACCGCCGCCAGTCTGATTTGCGCAGATGGATCCGAGTAAACTGTCTCTGTTGCATAGGTCCCATCTGCGAGCACGCGCGTGGTCGTCGTTGTCGTCGGTTTGCTGTCTACACTGGGATCGGCTTGACTTTGCGCAGCTGCTTCGGCTTCGTCGAGCAAACGCTGTTCTGCAGCAAGCATGGGTACTTCGCCCAGTACTTTACGGATCTGGAGCATCGTCTCGTTGATGCCTTCGAGAGATGTACAATATTCGCCCGAGATCCATAGTGCTCCCCGGAAGACCTTGCCAGACTTGATCTCCCCGAATGTCTGCAAAAGCTTCTCGACAATGGAGACGCGCAGATCTGGGAACTTCTCGACGACTTCGCGCACGAACGCAATGACATCGACGGCAGAGGTCGTATTGGAGTCGCCTAGGAACTCCATGAGGGTATGCACGACGTTGCTCGCGACTTCAGAGTAGCGAATGGCGCAAGTATGGATCGACTGAATCAGCAACTGTCTATACTCGAGGTTCTTCTCAAGTTGCTGATCGAGCGTCTTGAGAAGCTCTTTCTTGAGGAAAGATGTGACCTCGCTAACATTGCGGCTCGAGACCATGTCGAGCGCGAGGGCAAGTGCTTTCCGTTTGACTTCCATGTCTGGGCTGGAGATGACGCGCAAGATGTCCATGACGAGATCGTTGAGCACATACTCGTGCTTTGAGCGCAGCACTTCGACGCGCTCGAGTACGATGAGCTTGACATTGTTGTCCGACTCCTTCAATATGAGCTCGATGAAACATGCTGCGGCAGCTGCAATTTTGTCGGAAGCCGTCAGCGTCCGCATGACAATGGCGCTCGTCAACGTACCTTTGACAGCTGCAGGATTCTGGGTGAGCGTAGTGAGCTGACTCGCAGCCTCGTACTTGACGCTGTGGCTCGTGCTCGCGAGTAATTCGAAAACGGCGCGGATGTAGCGAGGTTTCTGTGGGGTTTCCGACTTGGAGTCCTTGATATCCTTGCGGATGAGTTCAATGACGGCAAGTTGCAGGAGCTCGTCCAAGTTGGCGATTGAGTCGTAGATCTGGTTGAAGTATTCTATCGCGCGGGGAACAGAACAATGTATCAGCATGACGAATGCGTTTCTTCTGCATGTTGAGTCCGTCTCCTGCTTTGTATGATTCAGCACGATCAGCAAACGTCGTGCGAGAGACGCACAGCTGCTAGGAAGGTCTGTATGAGCTCTGGCGCGTCCGGGATGAGATGTTCGAAGCTCTTGTAGATCTGGTAGACCGCAAAGACGGCGTTCTTGCGAACGAACGAATGTCGGTGTTCCTGTCACGAACTCCTATGAGCATCGCTCTCGTAAGGCATCGGCAATGATCGACTGACGAGACAGGAGCGACATGTCGGAATGAGCGGCTCGAGTAGCTCGGGCTCTCTGATCTTCTGCAGGAATCGCAATGTCGCGCCTCGGATGTATTCGTTGGGATGTTGCTATCTCTGCAATGTCAGTTGGAGGGTCTGATGGACACGAGCCAGCGCACGAGATCATTGCGGATAGCATTGCTACACGCGCATTAGCTCAGCGCATAGCTTGACGGACTGGCGTGCATGGACGCACCAGACGAGGATCATCTCCTGCTTGAGCTTGCCGTTCTCATCATGCTTGGGACAGATCTCCCAGTAAAAGTGGAGCAGCTTTTCTGTTCGAGGTGCAGCCGTCAGCTTGGCGACGTGTCGCTCGGCGTAAAGCGAACTTACTGATCTCTTTCGACTTTGACGGCAGGACATATTGAATGATGGGCATCAACAGTGTCGGCTGTACGCAATATGTGAGCTCCAAAGCAATACGATAGCGCCCTGCATACGTGAGGATTGCCATTGAGCGACGAGACGATGATCCTGCGCAATATCTCGAATTTGGTCTCGTCGGTTGCTCCCACGAGCGCCGTTCTGAGATCTTGCGAGGTCGGCGACTCGCTCGAATCATCGCTGATGAGCGTAAACGCGGACGACTCGCTCGTCATTTCGCCAAATCGCTGACGGCCGCCGTGCCTGGCTTCGCACGGCGCGTGCTATCGAAACGTTGTGACATTTACCGTCCTCGGGGGCCACGTACGTCGATCGCATGTCACATGTCGCAGCCAAATGCTGGGCCCCCTTCACAGATCCAAGCTGAGGCTAGCGTCGATGCCAACGCTCTCAACATCTCTCATGCTCCCGATGCCCGTCTGCTATTTCCGCTGGTGTTGCCCAGTCCCCTTGTAGTCTGCTGGCTTGACGATTAATCACGTTCCACGTCGTCGTTCAGGCTCCTTCGGACGTCGTCTTCACTTTAGCTCTCTGAGATTGCTCAACTCGAGGATCCAGTCATCGAGGCAATAAGCAGCTGATCGGTCAGACGCAGCAAAATGATGTTCACCAAAACTTTCACCGTCGTCGCCCTCGGCCTCATGAGCACGATGACGAGCGCTCTGCCTGCCCCTGAACTTGCCACAAGCAACGCTATTGCGAAGCGCGGCTCTCTTCCCACCACTATCACCATCGACGATGGTGCCCACACACCTTACAAGATCTCATTCGGCGTAAGATCATCCGCCTCTTTTCGGACACGTACTCACATTTCAATGACAACGCGCAGCTGGCCGTTGCCAGCGGCCCGCTGACGCAATATGGGCTAGCAAAGAATTCTACGAGACGTCCATCGAGCTGACATTGCTCTGCAGTGGTTGGCTGGCGCTCTATGACCTTTCGGTCGGCGACGTGCACACTACAGGCTTCGGATCCAGTACCAACAACGGCGATGCTTACCAGACCCTTACCTGTATGCTGAACCGCCTTGATACAAGAAGCACCCGAGACTGACTGTGCTTGACAGTCGAGGTTCCCGTGTCGCCTACCGAGTACATCTTCCTCGACGTGAATATCTTCTACCAGGCTGCTCCCACCGATGACATACTCGGCTACCAGGTATGCTAGACTTCCCTGCTCACGTAGGTCCTGATGATCTCTCTGCACAGATTCTGGGCGGGTGGATTCACGGCAGCCGTCTCGATCTGCTCGCCAAAAACCTCAAGATGTACGTGACTCCTTACTGTTTCAGTATTGGCGCTGACCAGCACACCTATATTCAGCACGTTTCAAGCGGGCAGCACCCTGCTCAATCCTCGTACCTGATCATCTGAAAAGACAGGTGCTGCTGCAGCGAGTGAGATGTGGCAATTGCAGTCAAATATCTTGGACCTACTGCGGTCCTTGTGACCTCGTTGTCTCCCGCTACCCTCTATGATGACAGTGAGTGACACACTGTCAGAAGCGCTACACTGGCCAACGTCAAGAATCTGTACACGTGTCAGTCAACTCTGTCGCGCTGTCTGGTGGCGACGCGAAGAAACGCAGGCGTGCAGACCCATGCTGCTCTCTCTTTTGCCGCTATGGGCTCTCGTTCCACTGCTTGTACATATCTCCGCTTTTCCATCCGTCCCCCAAGAGTATCAATTTCAGATGACGACTTTCCTGGTGAGACCCGCGCTGCCTCGCTTTCATACCAAACAAACCACGCACCCTCTCAGGTCGGCTGCAATGCGGGCACATCGATGGATCCGATCACAATCAGCTTGCCTCGAACGGCCGTCAGAGCTATGGTGATGCCGCCCGTCCGGACCGATGGGCCATGGTCGCTAGAGGAGTGTCCCTCCGACCCGCGTCCAATCCCCCTGACGCGGTTCTCTCACGCAGGCCACGCCAAACCCAAATGGCGAGATCAAGGTCATCGAGGCCTCCAATAACGGGATCATTCTTTTCCTTGCGTTCTTCACTAGACCGTACGGTCGACCTTTCACTGAGCTTACCTCCTGGTCTGTCGAAAGGCAACGGCGCGTCAACTGACAGCTAAAGCCCTGAACAGCTGCTCAGTCGAGATGGTTTATACTCTCTATATAAATCCGACCAGTCTCCGTGTAGTGGAACTCTCACAAGAGCATCCGACGCTCTACTGTGGTGCATCCGAACCGAAAGCACGCGCTGCTCCTCGCTGTACACCCGATCGTATCGGCTATGCCAAGCCTAGGACTGTCTGCCAAGGACACTGGGACTTGACCACCATCACACCGTCCACAGAGGTCTCGCAATTTGTGTCGATTGAGGGAAGAGGCTCTGCCGAGTGCAAGATGACCACCTTGCATCCAGATATCAATCGCGTCGCCCTGCTGGCTACAAACGTCTCGCCCATGAAGACCGGCATCATCGTTAAGCTTCGCCTCGGCTCATCTCCCAGATGGATGCCCGTTCTCGTTAGTCGATCTGAACCGGTCAAGACTCACGCTGACGTTGGTGAAGCAACCTCGAGGACCTGATGACAAGACTGTGATGACCATCAGCAGTGTCGGTTCATATAATGACCTCGTCTCTGTGCGCATCACCATGCCAGTAGAAATCAATCCGCTGTCGGATGCCTACGCCATGTTTAAGCGATGGCAAGCCAATTATAAGATCTCACCGCACATACTCACATACCGCTGGCAGCTGCACCGGTCTCGACAGTATCACATTGACCTTGGACATGGGATCGAGCATGTCGACACTGTGATCGAGATGTACGCTGACGCTCTGCGCAGAGACGGCTCGGCTTAAGCAAGAGTCAAAGGATTTTGCTCTCTCTTGCATGAGTCAAGAGTGAGGCAAAGATCGCATGCATATGCTGCCCACCTGAACGACACTCGCAGGGAAGCAACGAAGAGCCAGCAGGATGATTACCAGAACGCCTGCTTTCTCACCGATATCGGCAAACCGCCCCGTAAGCCATACAACGAGGTCATCGTAGAAAGCTGACCGTAGTTCTCAGGCATCACACCATGTACAGGCCAATCAAGCTTCACCGTCGTGTTTTCGCCAGCAGACCATGCGAATCAATGAACGCATGTGCTCGGAGGCTTCCTATACCTGCCTCGAGCACGCGGACCATGCCGATCAATGATTTCCCATGTCTTATGCGCTGCATCGTACTTGATAGCAAGGCTGCATTGTCATACTTGACTAGCACTAGCCAAGATGAGGGACCTTGACATTGCCACAGGTGAGATCATAAAAGTTGAAGCCATCGTGACCGTTATGCGATGCACTGAGGAGCTTGACGCCCGTAGGCATGAGTCCAGAGTACTCGATCAGGAACGTCAGACTGCTTGTACGTGTCAGCATGTACGAAATTCAAGCACTGGCAGACTTACTCGTCTGTGTTGCCTTTGGCATCCGTGTTTTTCACTGTGCCGCTGTCAGATTAGCTCACTCTATCAGAGGCGGTACACTTACTTCTCCAAGTAACACTGTTTGCGTCGCCAGGCACGCTCGATGCGATGACGGAGTGGGGAGCGAGCTGGCTAACCGTCGTAAAGTCCTGCATCGCCACCGGCCAGTCAATCAGCAAGACCCACAAAGCGGGATGAGCACGGACGCCATTGGAGAATGTGAACGCGAAAGCGTCCATGTAGGTCACATCGACAGGGTTGTAGGCGATGTAGCAGTCGAGGTTGCCACCGCCCGTCGATACGCGCTTGACGAGTGCCTCACGAGAGGTAGTGGCAGAAGCCAAGCTAGAGAGGGCGACGACGGCAGCGACGATGAGGCTGAGCTTGCTGAACATCTTGACGATTTCTTCTTTGAAGAAGCTTGATTGCAGAAGTACGGCGTTGAGCAGACAGAAGCTGTGCTCGGCTCAGGTCATCCGCACAAGGGGGAATGCTGTGCTGGCCGGCGCAAGTATCCGCAAGGCGCCGCTATGTTTCAGAGTTGCGAGATCATGCAGCCACAGCAACGTCATCGTGCAGGTCCATCGCAAGCTGACGCCAGTAGTTCGATGCTGACCAGTCTGCTCCCGAGTAGGACATATCGAACCACCAATTGAGCGCGATCGTAATTTCTTGGCCTGCCTGCGAGACTTGATGATACCAGAGATGGGGCAGGTAGAGCACGTCCCCTGGCCGAAGCGTGACTTGTAGAGGCTGGCAGTGTCTGAAAAGCGGGAAGCGGCCGTAGTCTGGCGTATCGGCATCGATGTGAATCCACGGAATAGGCTCAGAATCTTGCATGTTCTGCGAGAAGACGCCCGAGCTATCGCACTGCCATGCGCTGGTATGCACATTGCGCTCGTAGAGACAGGCTACCTCGTGAGGAGGCCAAAGACTGAAAGTCTTGCTCCCTTGCAGGACAGTATAAATGTTGTCGTACGGATCGCGGTGGGCTGACGATACACTACGATGGTTGCCTATCCATATGTTTGTTGCATCTGGCTCCGTTCCGAATACGTCGAGTGCATACTCAGGCGGCGGATGAAGATCGTCTTTGAGCACATCAAGCGGACCGTCGGTCAAATTCGAGTTTTGACTCTGCAAGTATCGTACAGGCTCATGTGCATCTGCAGGCTTCCTCAGGCTGGAGAGAAAGTCGCGCATGGTCATCTCCTCTGTGGCTGGCAGGGTGAAGCGACCGTTGACGATCGAGTCTGCTCGTCCGTCTGGGGTGATCGCAATAGGCACAGGCGTGTCGCCCAACTTGTCCGCGAGATACTGCTCAGACCAAGTCCTCTTCAGGGGCGTACAAGAACGACGGATGACGAGAGGTCTGTTCTGTCCGACTTGCCGCATGAACTCGAGGGCTGTGGGCTGATGCTCAAGTTCGTCGACGCTGTTGCCGTTGTTCTCGCGATAGTCTGCGATGAACGCCAAGAGCTTCTCCATCGAGCCAGACTGAGATCAGAAGCAGGCTTTCACGGCAGACGGATCACGTCTTGGGCTAGGCGCATTGGCAGACGACAGAGCGAGAGGGCGAAAGCTGTTCATAAAGAGCGCGAGTCTGCCTTGCCGTCGAAGAATGATTGCTATCGTCGGCGCAGGCGTGACAGGCTTGACGACAGCAGTCTGCTTGATCGAGTCGGGCAGAGCGGCTGGCGATCAGATCATCATCTACGCCCGAGACTTGCCCTCTGATGCCTACTCGACAGGGTTCGCGAGTCCGTGGGCAGGTGCCAATTGGCGCAGTGTTGCCGCCCATGACGATCCCGAACGACAGCAGTACGATCGGATTGCCTACAAACGCTTCGATCAGATGGCCAAGACGCATCCTCATCTCGTCATGGCAAGTTGCAGCCAGTCCATCCAGCTTCGAGGCTCACGCGGTAGTGGTTCAGCGTTTGCCAGGTACAGAATACTGCAAGGACACCGAAGAGGAACGGCATGGCGTCTGGTTCAGCACGCTCTGCCCTGGCTTCAGGATCCTAGACCAGGGCGAGCGACCACCGGACTGTCCTTTCGCGTACACCTATTCGACTTTCACCATCAATGTGCCACTCTACCTACAGTGGCTCGTCGACGAGCTCACAACAGCCGGCGTGCAGATCATACGACGGCACATTGATCGCCTCGATAGCCTCTTCGATGATTGTGACACCGTCATCAACGCTACAGGTCTGGGCGCAAAGAACTTACGCGACGTGCGCGATGACACGGTGTATCCTACTCGGGGACAGACAATCCTCATCAGAGCGCCTGCCGTCACTGCAACGACATCGAGAGTCTACCCAGATGGAACAACATACGTCATTCCCCGCACAGATGGCCAAGTCATCATTGGTGGTTGCTACCAGCCTCACCGGTGGGATCTCGACATCGACTTTGAGCTTGCCGAGCAAATACTCGAACGATGCTACGCACTCGATCCGAGCATAGCAACACCGCCAGGCTCAGGAAAAGAGAACATACAGATCGTTCGGCACAACGTTGGCTTGCGTCCGAGCAGACAAAACGGCTCCCGTCTCGAGCAAGAGCGGAGGGGCCCGAAGACCATCATTCATGCCTATGGGATCTCGAGCGCAGGCTATCAGGCCAGCTGGGGACTCGCGGCAAGCGTGCTCAGACTGATGCAACAATAATGTTTCGATAGTTCAGCACAACAAAGGAAAAAGTCTACATCACCAGGCGCTGGGGAGCGCATGGGCGAGCACGCGCAAGGAAGTGAGTCGCTCGATCTGAATGTCACGAAGGATGGCAAGATCTAATGCGCAGAGACAGAGGAGGGTGGGTTGCCTAGTGTGAAGCCGAGTGGTTCCTCGGCGGGTGTTTCCATGTGGTACTTCGTACCGCGCCTGAGCTGGTCTGCCGGTACAGCGAGCGAGTCGTCTGTCGATTTTTGCGTACCAAAATCGACGATGGCGACCTGTCCCATCAGTTGCTCGTATGCTGCAAGCGAAGCTTCAACGGCTGTCTCCCAGAGATTGTCTGTCTGAATGCATACCTTGCGTCGCGGCTTCGCCTACGACAGTGGACCAAGATGCGGGTTGTTGTTCAGCATCACCGAGCGGCTGTTGTTCCTCCAGGCTCTCAAAAGAAGGTGTGTTCTTCGGAAGCGCTTCCAGCGTCTCTGGGTTGAGCTGCTTGATAGGCGCCTGGTCGCGCACATCATCGTCGAGCGCTTTGGCTTCTTCGGCCGTCAATCGCTGATCCGGGCTCGTCTCATTGATGGAGTGATGTCTCAATAGACGCTGAAGCTTATCAAAGGGTGTCAATACCACCCTACGCTCTTTCGCTCGTGCTCGCAGCTTCTTCACTTCGGCAGGCGTCTTCTCATCGGCAGATACTCTCGGCGAACCGGGCACACTTGCTCCTTTGTGCTCATCCAGGGACCTTTTCGATGGAGTCATAGCCCCAGCATCCTGGCCCGTGTGACCCGGGGAGGTACCGCAGAGTATGATGGACAGCAAGACTGCTTGCCAGTGATGCCTGTGCTTGCCCTCGCCCGAGTCTTTCGACTTTCCTGCACGCGGAGAATGTGACACCGCGGTAGAGTCGGTAGCTTGTCGATCCGGCATGCCCACGCTTGCACGGCTGTCAGGCTGCGTAGCTTGAACAACTTGTGCCGTCTCTGCATCCTCCTCTGATTCTGCTTGCTTTCGCAGGAATGCAGGCGGCTTGCTCCTGCTGCCATCCTCTTCTACCCCGCAGAATTGGCAGAGGGCAGGAAAGTAGACTTTGGGATCATAAGTGTAGTGCAAATTGCCACCAAAGGTCGCGTCGAGCTGATCGCGCGGTACGAGCAGACGCAGCTTCTCTTTGCTGGGATTGAACGACAGCTTGTCGGTCGTCTCCTTGTCTAAGATGGGCGTGATCATCTTGATACTGCTCGAGAGGTACCATGGCAAGTTGAGAATGACGGCGGCACCCAGTCTTTCTGGATAGTGCTGTTGTAGGATGTTGATGACACGCTTGGTGATCCACATCGGTGGCTGAGTGGACGAGCTAGAGCCTTTGTAGTCGATGAGGATGGCACATTTGCTGACGCCTTTGGGCATGATCTCGCACAGACGCTCGAGCTGAAAGACGACGTTCCTGATCTGACGCTCGCTCGGCTTTGTGTTCTCTTTTGCCGGGCGCAGGTACAGGATGGGCCGTCCCTCGGCATCGAAGCCGTTGATAGTACTGTAGCGCGAGAGTCAGCTCGTGTCGCGCGCGGGCGATAGATGAACGTACATCTTGCCACCTTGCACTTCAGGCTCAATCTCACTTGGCTTGATCAGATCTGGCTTGTACTCTCGTCGCCATTCGAGCGTCTCCTTGAGCCGGTCTTTGGACTTTTCGAGGTTCCAGTCGGTCGCTCGAAGGAAGCGAACCAGACATTGGGGGTCATCGAGAACCCATCTCGTCTCAGTCTTTGCATACCCGTCAGACTCGGGCAACCGCAGCTCTTCCTTGTAGTGCTTGGTTATCTGCTCAAGCGCAGTCTGCTCCTCACTCGCGAGCGTAGGCCACTGACTCGGCACTTTGACGGGCACGAACAGCAGTCGCTTGGTCGGCTGTGCCTTGGAGGTCGTGACCCTGCGCAAGCCCTCTGCCGAGGCTTTCAGATCGTCTTGGACTGACATGATGCCAGTGATTTGATGCGAATCGAACGCTGCCTGCTGGCCCGTCAGGAGCACATCGTCGTCATTCACGCTTTCTTAACGCCGCGCGCCATCTAGGTTTGCCAATGACGCGATGACGACGATGAGATTGACATGTCGGGGGCGAACGCTACAGCAGCGCGTGCCAATTGAATTATCACTAACCGTCCCTTTCTTCGTTGCCACACCCTCCCTTCCACTTGGAGATGCAACAACCCGCAGTGTCGCAGTACCCTCGCTACCCTTTGCATAGCTTGCCTTCCTTCTCGTCGCCAACGCCAACAACTCATCAGCAAGCACATAAGCCAAGTTCAGCAGAAAATCCATCGAACAAGCAAAAGAAATGATCTTCACTACCCTCAGCGTCCTCTCGCTCGCCGCTGCCTCGCTTGCAGGCGGCGTTGTCTCGCCGGACCCGACTGGCCAGATTCGTTGCCAAATCACCTGGACGCCGGTCGGCCAGCCAAGCTTCGTCGAGGCTCAGATTACGCTTACCAAGGATGGCGCTTACGCTGCAGAGGGTGGCCAAGCAAGTGGACTCCCGGCTGAACGCACGCTCGCGCGCTGACAATACTGCTACAGGGCCTCTCGCGCATGACGGTCGCGGCTCCCACTGGTATGGGCATCCCGATCACCTTTACGCCTGCCGTGAGTGCGGTCGGTCCCAAGAACATCATCATGTACACTCGTGAGCATTCTTTGGTCGCTCTTGCGCAATCATGGCTGACAAGTCACAGTGTCCAGCGCCAAGGCCGAGTGAGCTTCGGAATGCCCAGCTACGAATGTCACTGATTGGCCTTACAGGATCGACTTTACGCTCTTCTGGGACGGTGACTCGATCGTCAAGTACGACTTCACCAAGGGTATGTTCGGCGGCAAAGACGCAAAAGGCACCGCCTTTGGTCTCGGCTGTCTCGGCGTCAGCGTGCCCAACCTTGCCGGTCGCACCTAGATGCAGTACATATGCATTTAGCCCCTTTTCAGCCCCGCACCCTTCAGGCAATTCGTGCATCGGCTCATCACGCACACATGAGACTTTAGACTACCTTTCCATCACACCTCTCGGCTTTCCGCTTATAAGCAGACATGCGAGCATGAGAACAGATATTTGCGGAGCCTAAACAGCATCTCAATTTGGCTCTTGCATGTTTGGACCAACTTCAAGGGTGACCATAAGCCCGGAAGAATCTAACATGCCTCAGCTTGCACTGCCATTGCCATCACCTCGAGATCCTGCTTGCTCGTCACTCGTCAGTACAGCCAACAGACGCTCATCATCATTCCACATATCAGCATCCAGTAGTCATCATGATCTTTAGCACCATCAGCGCGCTCTCGCTCGCTTCGATCTCGCTTGCAGCTGCAACGAGCCGCGTCGTTTCGCCAAACGCGGCTGGCGAGATCAGGTGCTCGGTCCTGTGGACCCCAGTCGGACAGAAGACGTTCGTCAGCGCGCAGATTGCTCTGAGCAAGGATAGCGCCTACGCTGCAGCCGGCCGTCAGGCCAGTATGAATCACCTCTCGCACAGTCTTGAGCTCATTCGAAAAGTCAGGGCCTCTCAGTCCTTGCGATCGAGCCGCCTGCACCTGTTGGCATGGCTCTCGCATTCACGCCGACGACCTCCTTTGGCTCACCTGGCCCAAACAACATCGTCTCGTACACTCGTCAGTGAAATCAGTCAAGCCCTAATGTCCACCGCTAACAAGCCCACAGTCACAAATCCTAGAACCGAGTAGGGCCTTTCGCTATGCCTGTCCTGTCGCTGACGAGCAGGGCAGGATTCAGTTCAATCTGTACTGGAGCGGAGACTCGCTCGTGTAGTACGACTTCACCAAGGGCACGTTCGATAGCAAAGATGCTATGGGTAGCAACTTTGGCATTGGCTGCTTCGGCGTCGGCATACCCAATCTCGCTGGGGTCTACTAGACGCGCTTCACACGGGCGGTCTAATCATTGCATTTACTGTGCGTCCTTGCCGAGAGTCTGGTCGAAGCGTTATGTCGAGCGCGTGCCCTCGAGATCGCGTCAGACATCGATCTATATCAACAGACCATCTCATCGCTCACCGAGAACCGAGCAGAGAGCGATCATGTCAAGCAAGGCTTCTACTCGGCTTGATATCATGCCCATGGTGCTCTTGCGTCGTATCGTCTACTTCCTCGCTCGACCGGATCGGCCGAAAATCAGAGACGGCGAGCAGGATTTGCGTCGCCTGAGCAAGGTCAGCAAGGCTCTCCGACCTGCCTGTCTCCACATGCCGTTTGACGTGAGTGCACGAACACACGTCACTCACGTCATAAGCAGCGAAAGCCGCTTTTCCTCTGTTCGTGGGCTGTCATCGAAAATGTGGCAAAGCAAGCCTGGCAGAGCTTTCGTGACAGCATTCGTTCCATCTGCCTCGAAGCTCCCTGCAAGAAAACGTCTGCAGGCGCTATGGGCAGCGATATGAGCCTGCTCATCCAGCAATGCGGTCGACTCAATCGCCTGTCATGGTCGGAGCAGCATTGGCCACTCATGCGAGTCGTCCTCGCCCAGTCATCTTCAGAGATCGGCACCAAGATCCTCGAGCTCCATCTGCGCACTAATAAAGGCCAAGAAGCACATGGAAAAGTCGCCTATATCATCTAGTAGAGACTGCATGTGCGCCTCTTTGCTTAAAGCGCAGTCTGAAGTGACGCGATCGGTCAATACAAGCTGGCTGCTGGCTTTGGATGTGCATGCATGTACATCCCGTTACAAAGTGTGGCCGCCTCCGACCAAGTGCGAACCGTAAACGGGTACACCGAGCTGTACTGTACAGGTCTCCACCACTGTACAAAAATCAGCGAGGGTGAATGATGTTGCTGTCCACCGACATGGTGTAGGCGCGGTGTAAGTCTCCGGACAAGCCGGAAAATTGGCATCATAGCCTGTTGAGGCTCGACAAGTCCTAGCACGCCACTTTCAGATAACGTGAGGTGCGATGCCGCAAGACCGACCTAGTAGCGACAGACTCGCCGACGTCCACTTCGGCTAAATTCCCTGTCACTACATGTTTGGCTGTAGCGGTCGCGCTTACTGCTGATAAGACCGAATGTGTAATCTGATTTGATCGACTATGCTCTCGTCAGCTGGGCGAGAGCTTCAGGCAGAGTATCGTACGAGGCGACAGCAGGAGCGGTAGGGCTCGGACCAAATCACTTCCCTTGCCTCAGTATCCCACATATTTGCTTCCAGCGAGACAGTGGCAGGCAGCTCATAGTTATCCGAGGTGATGATGCGGCGATTTGGACTCGCTTCCAGCGTCAGCTCTGAGCCTCTGGGCTATCAATCGATTAAGCGCAAATCGCGCCTGCCAACTCGGCACGAACTCGATTGATCTGCGTGAGACTCCAAACAGAGTTTCGTACGATGGTCGTTTGAGCTGTGATCTTATTGTCCTGGTAGTATCTGAACCGATTGGGCTCGCCGACATCGCGACATTGTACGCGCAATGAGGCTTCTGTCAGTCAGTCTTTGTCATCATGTCGAAGACATCGACCAACGCTCAATGGTCCAGATCCGTGCCGGCACATGCATGCCATTTGTGCTGAGAACGAGAAGGGCAATGGACAGAGGCAGACGCATGTCTGGCCGATGAAATACGACCCGCACGCAAGAGAGGTAATGCCATTTTCAACTATTCGAATCAAGTGACATTGACCTCCTGCGCTCAGGATGCATCTGAGCCATCACCGGGATTGCTATTGCCTTTACGATACGAGGTTGACATGTCCATTTACTCGTGCAGATTGGGCATGAAGCAAGAGCAGCGGACTGATCTCCGTGATCCAACGTCATTGCTGATGCGCCCTTGAGTCTTTGTGCGTCTGTAGCGCGCAGCGAGCTCTGATTGACGATCGTTTAGTGCTGCGTACAGACTCTGCCCTGTAGATATGCTGCGATCTTATTCATCCAGAACAATGTCGAGGCATAAGGGATGAGCATAAATGTGCTGCACCCTCTTGTGAGTCAGGCGCAGCAATGACCGCCATAGTCATCGGACATGGCGGAAGCCTGCCAGAGCGGGAACACATGACCAGTCCACAAGGGGCAGTCCAGGCACTGCTAATCGAGCATATCGAAGGTGGTTCCTAGCCGCTTTCGCTGTCGATATACTCGTAATCGGGCTCATCGTGAGTATGTGCAGTGCGCTGCATTGGCTTGATCTCGTAGCCCTCGCTACCTCTCCGCTTACGCAATCGCTGTGATGCTGGTCCAATATCAGGCGCCAGGCTGCCTTTGAGCTGCGCAAGCGGAATATCGTCTTCCTCTTCCGTGAGCACATCTTCTTCCGAGTTCTCCTCGTCCGACTGAGCGAGCAACGATCCAGGCTCGAAAGTTGCCACTGAAGCATCTGGAAAGGGCGTGCGCCGCTGGTAATGAGGAGCGTATTGATCTCTCGGGGGCCAGAAATACTGGGCGAACGGTTCTGGCGACGATGCAATCGTCAGACGGGGATTTCCTGGTCTTGCTCGCGAGCATCGCTGGCGAGACAGATCGACTCACTGACGGCCTCTGCTGCTCTGTAGGATAGACCGTCGCCGTAAGATCGCTGTGGCCAGCACCAGAGAAGCGGATGATAGCCCATGACTGAGGAGATGTTCTTCATGAAGCCGAGATCATAGGGATACTTGACCTACTGGTCGCATGAGCGCTGGCTTCGCAAAGCTGAGTTTGGACATGCCTCGCGTATACGGCCTCTGCGGCGCAAGACAGCCACCTTGTCCTTCTCCCAGCCTTCGATCGTGGTGGTGTTGCTCGAAAGGCACCAGAAGTGGTAGAAACTGAAGCCACCCACCGCCAGAAGCACGGGTATACAAAGCACATAGTTCATGACCAGCATGACCAACGCCGTGACAGATGTCGCGTTCTGCGGAAACTGAGTGAGTGGCAAATTAGCGGGACAGCTGCGAATGGCTTGCCTCGTAGTAGACCAGATTACCAAAGGCTCGCCGGCTGACCATAATGAGGTGGTATGTGCATGAGATGTCCACCCAGAACAGAAAGCGGACAAAGTCGGCTGTGTTGTGATGACCGACGCAGTTCTGCGTGCGCTTGAGCTCGTGCGTATCTGGCCGAATGGTGGTAACATACATTGATCCAGGGACCTGTAGCCCGTAGCAGGCATCAGTTTGGATCAGCTCAACTCGTCTGGGCTTACACTGTCCACGCAAGTCAGCCCAGTCGACACGAGTGAGCGCGGACTGACATGATGATCCATTCTGAGGACGCATCGCTTGCACTGGCGACAGTGATGACTTCTGGGGGGCTTGTACTGGTTGCAAGATCGACAGAAGCGTGGTGAGCCACTCAGTCGCTTGACTTCTACTGCTTCCTCCGCATCTAGCTCCAGATTGGGCTGCCAACCTCTTGGAACTCTGCCAGGGTCGGTCGTGACGCAGCGAGCGTAGCACCAGAAGAGTATGGCGATGGAAGCATTGAAGGGTACGAGAAGGAACAGGGCATCTATCTTCTCGTAGCTCGCGTAGGATGGCCAGATGATCCAGATTTGGGGGGAGTAGGCGAGAAAGGCGATCAGTGCGACTGTCGCTCCCACCCTGCTATCGTCTGAGCGAGTGCGTGGCGCAGATGTGAGGGAGTTCTGACCAGATCCTTCCCGCTAAGCTTGAGGGATCGTCTTTGTCGAGCTCGATGTCGCCGGCCATTGGCCTTGACTCTCGACTCTGCCCTGCTTGCGACGCGATGCGCGTCTTGGGCGATAGCTATGACCTCATCAACGGGCCCCTCTAGCCACAGTATCTAGTGCACGCAGAGCCAACTTCGGAAGCCGTCATAGCCTGGCTGCTGAAGAGCAAAGTCGACGGGGGGGTCGCATGTGCGCTCAATCAGAGCGCAGATGTTCAAACGTTCACGGGTGCATACTGCAGTGACTGAGGTGAGAGGCGTCGTTGCAGCCTCCCGGATCATACCTCAATTCAGGCCTTACAATGCGCAATATTCTGCGCGGGATTGCAGACGCAGTCTGTTCGCCTTGAACGTGACGGCACACTTCGAGACCGCTTTCTCGACATTGTCTTGCGAGGTCGAATAGAACATAGACTTGCTACACACAACATCTGAGCATCGTGGTCCTGCGAGATCGTCTAGTCGCTTTTTCGACCCTGCAGATCGATCTGAGGCGAAGAGGTCTGGCCAGCACCTCCTTGACCTGCTTCCATGCCTGCGTGACGTTTTAGCGCGAGGCGGAAAGGCATCCCTCAGACAGGACTGACCATCTCCTCCTCCACCTGTCGCATTCATTCTCCCCAGACCTTCGACGACGAGCTTGGGTGCCTCGTACATTTGATTCATGATCGCCGAGCGTTTGAGTTGCTTAAGATCCTTCTCCGCTCGCTGGTACCACGCTAGCACCGTCTCCATCTTCTCCTGGGGAATGTCATCCGCTAGCATATCGCCGCCCTTGCCCGACAGGATCATAGGCAGCTCGTTGTCAAACTTGTGCTCGGCTCGTCTGACAAAGTACTCCTTGAAGTTGTAGCTCGAGAAACTCGAGGCTGTCTGCATGTACTCGCTCCTGAGCTGCCTGATCTGAGTGCTCGTGATGCGTGGCATCCGCCTGGAAGCTTGAGATGCTGCTGCTGCTGCCATGATTGACTGGTCAGTGTGAGGCTGTTTCCGCGGAATATTTCCGATTGGGTGGCGATCGACGAGTGAATCAACTTGTCGAGTGCCCCGTCAAAGTTGCCTGCTCTACATCTGCTCGGCTACCCTGCCTCTGCCTCCTGACACTTTTCTCACCACCGTCGTCTAGTCCGTCGGCTTCTGTAGGCCACAAGGCACGACAAGATGCCCGCGCTATGACCGCCATAAGTCCTCAAGCAGACAGGCCCACCGATGTCATCCAAGGCCATGCGACGTCTTTGAGGCAGATCCAATGCGCAAGAACAGAAACCAGTGTTCAAACGAACGAACAGCCCCGCAGGTTGACCGCACACATGTAGCTCGACGGGTTGCGAGCGGGTACATGCCTCCCGAAAAGACAGCCGAATTGCAGCCAAAGACGTTCTGATAGGGCAAGCACTAGTACTTGTCGTACACTTGTCGTAGGTAATCAAATCCGCTCGTGCCACGAGCAATCCTATTCCCCCTCGCCATCAGCGTCGGAGGACTTAAAGCAACGTCGTCACTCACAAGACCGTATCGAGCTGGCCAGCATCTCCCTTTGTCACAGGCGTCCAAAAGCTATCAAAGTACCAACTCGTGAAAGCAGGTGCACCCTGCCAACGGCTCCGTATCAGCATAATGCCGGCCTTGTGGGCGTATGCCACCTACACGAGGGAAGCGGAAGCAGGCGATGGCCCAATCCCAGCCCCTGACGATCTTGTAGCAATGTTCGACCGTGCGTTTGTCCGGCGATTCGCTCGAACGGTGCCACGCCGCGCTTCCGCCGGAGAAGTTGAACAGATCGATATTGTTGCCGGGATAGTGGATGTGGTACGTAAATTTGACTTCGAAGACATCGGTATCGTATCGATCGAGCAGAAGAAAAGTGCAATCATTGTCTGGCCCGATTTTGGGCGGAGGCTGTTTGTTTGCCAAGAGGGGTGCCGGTGAGGCGACTGCTGCAGCGATGAGCATCATCAAAGCCAGCATTGATTTAAACATCGTGGTCACGTCCTGTTGCGATCCTTTGGGCTTTGGGAAGAAAGCGAGGCAACGAAAAGCACGATGGCAACTTGAGATTGTCGCATCGCGACACGACACACACGGCGCCGTCACGCGTCACAACCGCGGGATTGGATTCGGAGCCTCGCCCAAACAAGAGACTGTACAAGCATGTGCGCAGCACGCTCGATGCATTGGAGCAAGCAAGCATCACGGGTATCGGTCACGCGTCATCATTGAACTCTGACGACCTTCCGATCGCTGTACAGAGCACTCATCAATACCTGTTGTACTCGCGCGGAATGACGTCAGAAAATTCCGGCAATTGGCGACTGGCGTCACGCGTGAGCCTGTATTGCATCAGTCCTGCTCAGATGCGCTGATGGCTCCAGGAACTTACGTGACTTTGCCGACCTGTGTAGGGTCACTGCCGGTTCCTCTCGTGTAGAAGCTGTCGAGATACCAACTCATAATCGCGGTACCGCCCTGTCGTTTCACTGAGTCAGTATAGCCCTTTCTTGAGGTCGAGTGAAGCATACACGGGGGAAGCGGAAACAAGGGATTGCCCAATCGTCTCCGCTGGTAAGCTTGTAGCACTGTTGGATCGTATACGTGTCGGGCGACTCGCCAGTAGAATGCCACTTTGCCGTAGCGCCAGAGACCTTGAAGAGATCGATGCTCATGCCGGGCAAGTGGACATGATAGCTGAACTCGACTTGGAACACAACGTCAGGCCACACCTTGTTGGTAAGGGCGAAGGTGGCAAGATTGTCTGGTCCCAATGTCGGAGCAGACTGTCTTTCTGACAAGACGGATGCAGGCGATGCGAGCGTAGTAGCGGCAAGAAGAAGTGTAGCCAACATCGCTTTGATCATCTTGTCTGCGCGTTGTTTGTCGTCAAGGAAGGAAGCGAACGATGGCAGGAAACAGGGCGGCGACGGAGTCATGGATGCAACGCCTGTCCCCTCTAGCCCTCGACGATGGAGGCTGATGCCTGCTCATCTCCAGTCTGAGTCGCCAAGGCGACTCATCGATGCTTGCTAGCGTCTCTCGCGTGCAGCTGTTACGACATTCACAAGCGTGCACATGTCGCTGGATGCTTGAACTGGGTCCCATAGAGATGCGCGAGCCGGCGCTTTGTACTACCTGACCGGCTGCTGTGTGAGTATGCTCCTGACGACGGCGGACACTCGCAGCTTTGTGAGAACAGGGCTAGAGACGGCGAGGGCTAAATGCGAAAAGCCGCGCAGCAACATGTACATGGCCTCGGTAGCTGCGCCGAACTGCAAGCACCACCCGGGTGAACGAATCGAGACTGGATCGGATATGATCATGAAGACGGCGCCCAAGAACGCACGAAGGTCGCCTGTGATGCGCGGTGAGATGTATGACAAACACATCGGGCTCGATGCATTGGGAGCCGCAAATGACAATTGCTTGCAGTCACCGGGAAAAGCAGAAGCTGGTCCCGTCCCTCCGAGCAATCAATGGTACTTGTTGTACTGGCGCGGAAGATCATCAAAGTCTCCCTGAGCGCGATTGATGTCGCGAGAGAGACTATTGCGCATCAGTCTTGCCTGGTAGCGCTGCACCGGCGGGAGACTTACATAACCCTGTTGATTTTATTGGGATCGCCTAGCGTGGCAACCGTGTAAAAGCTGTCAAAATACCAGCTGCTGAAGTAGGGACTGTCCTTTGCTTGCTCATGTCAGCTCAGCGCTGATGCATGCTTGTATAGACCTGCCCTGGGCCAGCGAAAGCAGGGAATGACCCAATCCTCGCCTCTTGTGAACTTGAAGCAATGCTCGACTGTCCTTGTATCGGGTGATTCGCCAGAACGGTACCATTTGGCAGTTGCGCCAGAGATGTCGAAGAGATCAACGACATTGCTATGCTTGTGGATATGATAGCTGAATCTGACTTGCAGCGGGTCGCTGAAGTCTGTATCGATCAGAGTAAACGTGGACATGCTGTCAGGTCCCACGATATCTGCAGCCTGCTTCTTGTTTACTCGAAGGGGTGCGGGTAAAGCGAGTATGCCAGTGGCAAGCAGCATTGCGGCCACTATTGCTTTGATCATGCTATTCACAAGCATTGCCCGACGAAAAGACACGAGCAACGTGAAGAGACCGCTGCGACAAAGCAGTGTGTAGCGGTGTCCCATGGCAACATATGAGACGTCAATCCTGGATTGTTACCGCTGCGAGGATATCGTCTTGACATTTGCGCAGCTGCAGTCTCGGTCGCCTTGACCACTCCATCACGCTTTGACCCGTGCACACTGGGCTTTTCCCGCTCTTTGCGGTATTTCGTAGTGCTGGAAGAAGCAAGCATGCGTCTTCTTGCTGTAGCGTGTGTGTTTTGGTACACCTCGTCTGGCGCTTTGGGCCAGCTTGCTTTGCCTGGCAGCCTTCTTCAGCTATATAATCTGAAAATTTGGTATGAGGCGAGTTTGCGCCGGCTCTATCGCTAGCATCGCCTGACAGTGTGCAGTACCAATGTTTCGCTCACAACATCTTCAAGATCGCCAGTACCGAGCCGCGTCCGTCGAGGCTGTTTCCTTGTCTCTCTTCTTTGCTTAACGGTGTCAAGCAGTGATGTCGACGGTGGCCATCTATGAGACTCGCGATGGCAATGGCAGGGGCGAGGTCGTGAGTGCTCCTTGAAGTTGCATTGCGTTCAGCCTGATGTACGGTCTGCAGGAGACCGTCCATCGCATCGAGGAACACTTCGTGGTAGGACCGAACCGCGATCCTGACGATGTTTCGAAGAAGACGATCAAAGTCTGGTACTCGAGCACGCACAACTTTGCACCGAACGCTGGGTGGTATGGTTGCTGTAAGGGTGTCTGGGACGGTTACGTTCATCTTGGTGTCAATCATCGTTTTGCCAAATTGACAAATGAGCGCTTTTTCATGGAATGCCAGCAGAAGGGCGAAACGGTCAGCCCGTTCCGGCTGTCGAAGCATCACTGATCGTCGAGCGCAGGGACCATGGTGCTCGGACGAGATTCTCGAAGATCTGGGCAATCCTTTGCGTGTGTGGTTGACTGCATATTGCAGACTTGTGGCTGATGCACGGGACAGCCTCGAGTCAATGCTGGCCGACTGCAGACCCAAACCATCATGGTATCAGATGGTAGCCGAAGATGTCAGCAAGCAAGGATGCATCTCTGCTGCTCTCAGAGATCAAAGTCGTCTTCCTCATCTGGCGCGTCGACGTCTTCATTCCTCGCAATCGTCTCCCGTTTCCGTGAAAACTGCGCTTAACATGAGCACAGTCATAGAAATTCCAAGCAAGTACTGACGGTAATTTTGCCTGCTGACGAGTCCTTCTCGAATGACGCCTGTTGTCGCTCGACTTGCTCTAATAATCCGATCAATTGCTCCTCCGTCACCCGACCACGCAGCTGCCCGGAGCGCGCCATGTTGAGGAGGATGTCCTGTATCGCTCTTGCCTTGCTTGGTTTGACCAGATTGATGCGAGACACTGGCGCTAGTCCATCAGGCCTGACGGTCACAGTGATGCGCGTGTGCTTACGTCGCTCTCGTGCCTGGTTGTCTAGTATCTGTGACATGATCGTACGCCGCTGCTCCTCCTCATCTTCTCTGGCCTGCCGCTGCTCTTGCTCGGACTCTTGCTTGCCCCCATAAGCTGATGAGGATGTTGGTGACGGTCCAAAAGAGCCCGACGACCCTTGCTTGCCCGCGAGTTCGGCTAGTCGTCGCTGCTCGTCAGTGTGTCAACGCCGATTGCTCCAGTCGGCACAGAGCGCATGCTGACCTGTCTGATTGCTGCCAAATCTGCGTCCTCCATCGTGTTGCTGGCGTTGGCAAAATCCCAAAGTCGCGTAGAAATTTGTTCCTCCGCTTTGTCGGACGTCGGTGGCTCAGGATGACCCAGTCCAGCCATCGGCGAGAGGTAGGCTCGACACATCCTCTCCTCGAGCTCTGAATCTCGGTCACTATCTCGTGCACGGCGCACATCGCCCACATTGCAATGCGCGACATGCTACATGCATCAGGACTCTCGCGCGGATGGACCGCATGAAGAGACGGGTCATGCAGAGTGACGCTCGACTGAGCGCTAGCTGCGATACGTTCCGCTTCGCTTTGTGCTCATCCTTGACAGCTCGGACGCGTACCTTTGGCGGTCGCCGCGCGTTGCGATGGCAACTTCCGAAGAACGATGCAATTAGCTGCTGCAGTCCTCCTTAGCCTTCTGCGGTGTCCGCCGTCGACACACGGGCACATTCTGCGCATGACACCGGAGGGCTGTGCGAAGCCTGACTACTTCCATAGATATCTGATATTTGGCAGCTGTCAGGCTATGCGGACTGCTGTGTCGATGCCACAGCCTTTGCTGTGCTCAAGTGTCTCGGCTTTGAATGACCTTCGGCGCATCATCCTCGTCCCACTCACCGCCAGACTTTTCTCCGTCTTCGATAAGCTCAATAGATTCGAGATGTTCACCAAGATGATCCCTGCTGCTCTTGTGCTCTACCTTGCCACGCTCGCTTCGGGTGCTAGCATCAACGCCGAAGCCGGCGCCAACACGCTCGAACGCCGTCATTCGGGTAGCTACACGTCGTGCAACCTCGTCGTAAGAGCGCGTGGTCTCAACCGAGGCGATGCTGACAGGCATGCTACAGGTCCAGCCAAAGGGCAAACAGCCCGAGCTCGACCTCACTTGGGGCCTCGCATACAGCTCCGGTCTCTACACCCTCACTCCTTCGGGCCTCGTCACCAACGCCTACTACGCGCCTCCTCATCAGGCCGGTGGCCAGCAGCTCGACCCCAACTTTGTTCTCGATGGCGACCACTTCAGAGCCGTCCTCCAGGTCAAGGTTGCTGGAGATGGCGACATTACAGCTGCTGCTCTCATCTCCCTCACCTGGAACGGCGTGGCTCGTACTGCAAAGCCTTCATACGTTCTGCAGTGCAGCAGCGATGCCGCCAAGGAAGACAAGATCACGATTCCTGTGAGTCTCTTGACGTCCGTCTCACGCATAGCTGACGCGCTCCACGCAGAGCTTCTAAGCTCATACTTGCTCACAGTACATACGACTCCTCTCGCGAGGCTTTGAAAAATGTATGCTAGCAACAAATGTACGCGGACTTTGACCAGATTTTCATTAGCGAGCCACAATTCGTGCCATCCGTATTGATTCTTATGCTCTTCAATTCACCTGGACCAACCCGTCGTTTATCATCGCACAGTCAACCCGCGATGCGCCATAGTCATCCGCACATGCCTCAAATTGCTGAAGCATTTCGCCTTTAAGCGATCTCAAGCGCAAATCTGTCCTGCTCGTCGCCAAACATCATGTCTTGATCTTAGCAAGATGATCATGAAAGCGATTATCACATCTTTTGTCGCCTGCCAGCCGCTGCTCGTTCTTAGCGCGAGCATCAACGCAAGTTCGGACGCAAACACGCTCGAGCGTCGTCACTTTGGCAGCTACAAGTGGTCCAACTTCGAGGTTAGCTGGCCCGCTGCTGCATTCTATACAGCGCTGATTCGCGCGCATTAGATCGAGAAGAAGGAAAATCGTCCTAAGCTCGATCTCGAGTGATACCTTGTATAGTCTTTGGCCAAAGGTCTGTACACCGTCAAGCCTACCGGCCTCGTCGCTGGCGGCATCTACGAGCCTCCCTCCGGTAGCGGATACCAGCAAGTCAACGCCAGATTCTTTCTCCACGGAGATCACTTCAAGGTCGTCCTTCGAATCCAGATTGCCGGTTAACGACATCGAAGCCGCAGCCACCGATGCTCTTAAATACAACGACGTTACTACCCAGATCAAGCCCGAGCACAGATGTCAGTGCGGCAATGCCATCAATCAACGCGGCAAGGTCACGGTCTCCGTGAGCGCTCGAATGCCGGTCTCGAGCAAGTGGCTGACCAAATCGACAGAAATGCCAGGACCGTGTTGTAAATGCGTAAATGCAAGCGCGGTTTGACAGATTTGATTTCGATGCATCATTATGACCTGCGTGCTTGCAGCAGTTCCTCCTCTTGCTTGCGAAATACCAGTCACGGCCTCCCATCCGAGCTATACAGCTTGCGCTCATGTAAACCCCTCTGCGGACACAAAGAAGCACCCGCGCAGTGAAGCTGTCTCCACGCAAGATGCATAACATGGGCTTACCGTGCCAAAGCGTTTCGGCTTTGAACGACCTTCGGCGAATCTGTCTTCTCTCACTCACCCAAGAATTTTGCCAATCTTGATCAACAGCCTATATCAGCAAGTTATCAGCATGATTGTTCCTACTGCCCTCATCTTCTCGCTCGCCTCGCTCATCTCGGCGGCGCGCATCGATACCAAACCGATCGAAGCTCGTGATGCCAACAGACTCGTGCGTCGTCATACCGGTCCTTACACTTGGTGCGGCATCCAAGTAGGTCGATCAGCATCTCATTGAGTGTCTGCGCTCATCTTCAATGTTAGATCGCATACAATACTGATGTAACTCTTGCGCTGCAATGGCCCCTCAGATGGGACAAGGACAAGCATAGCTACGAGATCATTAATGAGGGTGCTGTCACCTGGAGTCATTACGATCCCCCTGGCCTCAAGAACGGCCACATTGTCAATGCCAACCTGGAAATTGCTGGCGAGCTCGAGACGAAGAATACCTTTGACATCTACCTCCAACTCGTCGTCGCACCTGATGGTGACATCCAGGGCGTCGGCCTTGTTCGAGCCAGCTACAACGGAGTGAGATCGCCCCAGCTGCACCCTGGCTACGGCTTCCAGTGCAGTGATGACCCCACCCAGACAAACAAAGTCACGATTCCTGTAAGCTCTCTTATACATACATATTGTGGCACCCTCGCTGATGCATCTCTTCACAGTCGTACTAGTGGCGTCAATGCTCGAGTCACCGCGTCAGCGTTTTCCGGTTGACTGCAAACGTCGAACAAGACTTCGTTCTTGTGCATGCATTGGATCGCTTCCCAAGCTTGAGTATGACAAGTCAATGCGTGATGCATGATGCGTAATGCGTTGACTTTGCTTCGCGGCTCTTCGCCATCTATCTCAGAAGCTGTACTGGGATTGTGATCGATCTGCTGGCTCACACGTGCGACGTCACTACGACCATCGCCTTGTGCGGGCGCTTGCCTGGCACTGTCTCAACCTTATCCCTTCGCAGTGCACATGCGCCACGAACATGGCAGATACAAGTAGGAGATGAGGCATTGCATCACATCGACGTGGTTTCCGACGTACCGCCTTGCTATGCAAAAGCGTTTCGGCTTTGAATGACCTTCGGCGAGTCTTGTCTCCCTTCTCTCATCGAAGCGCATTGCAACCTCGACAAACAAGTCACCAGCTATAGCAGCGAGTCCCCTATCATGATGGTCCCTGCTGCCTTCATCTTCTCGCTCGCCTCGCTCATCTCGGCGGCACGCATCGATACCAAACCGATCGAAGCTCGTGATGCCAACAGACTCGTGCACCGTCATAATGGCCCTTATACGTGGTGTGGCATCAAGGTGAGCAGATCAGCATCTCGTCGAGCTGTCGCCTCTAAATTGAGTGCAGATTGAACTCCCTTTGGCCAAGGATTCACTCGCGCTCCAATGGAGCCTCAAATGGAACTCGAAATCGGGAACCTACCAGGTCAACCCCGAAGGCATCATCACGAGCGCAAAGTACAATCCTTCTGTCATTGAGAACGGCCAGACGACTATCAATCCCAGCTTGGCAGTATCTGGCCAGCTGGACGACGCCACCAAGGACACCTTCGATGTTCTTTTGCAGCTCCAAATTGCACATGATGGCAACATCGAAGCTGCCGGCCTCGTGCAAGCAAAGTATAACGGTGTGGCCCCTGCCAACATGCCTTCCTATCGCTTCCAGTGCAGCGACGATCCTAAGCAAGCAAACAAGTACACGATACCCGTGATACCCGTGCGCGACATGTATGCTCGCTGTGTACCAGGCTGACATCTCTTTCCATAGATTGCATGGTACTGAGGCGAGCCGGACATTGATGACTGTGCGATCGTCTACTTCTTCCATGCATCACCGAGGGTTGCGCATCCTTTTGGATTGCAAGTGCTGTGTGCGCTCAAGGCTGCAGCACGAGGGCTGACCAATCTGGGAGGATACTCTTTGCGAATTAACAGCTGAACGTCTTAGTCTGACTTGTCTGGGCTGGCAAGATACCGGCTTGCCTCGTGGTTTGAAGTAATTGACGCGGTCGCGTTGCACGCGTTGCATCGTACGCATCACTAGCCCTCGTGAAGTCTTGACTGTGCCTTCTCTCATCCGTCTCAGAAGCTCGATCGGGATGAGCATCGTCTCGTTCTTCGTCACGATCGTGCGTCGTGTGCTCGCTCGATGTGCCGGCTCACGCGTGCGAGGTCACGGCGATCATCGCCCTTTGCCGGCGCCTGGCTCGTACTTCTGACCCTTTCGGCTTGGAGTGAGCATTCAGCACAATAACGGCGGACACAAGCAAGGGATGAAGCGTTGCGTCGTATCGACGTGCTCTCCGACGTATCACCTTGCTATGCCAAAGCGTTTCGGCGTCGAATGACCCTCGGCGAGTTTTATCTCTCTTCACTCATCAAAGCGCACTGCAAGATCGACAAACAAGCAACAAGCTATACCGGCGACTTCTTAGCATGCTCTTTGCTACTGCCCTCATCTTCTCGTTGACCTCGCTCATCTCAGCGGCGAGCATCAACACCAATCCGATCGAAGCACGTGATGCTAACAGACTCGTGCGTCGTCATACCGGCCCTTACACGTGGTGCGGTATTCAGGTATTTAGACTGACGCGACGAATCACGATTGCGCTCACGGTCGAGAGCAGATCAAATTCCCTTTCGTCGAGGATCCGCTCGCTCTCCAGTGGCCTCTCATATGGAACCCGAAATCGGGAACTTACCAGGTCGTCGCTGAAGGTGTTATCAAGAGCACGGAGTACGACCCCCCTGTCATCAAGAACGGCCAGACGATCGTCAATCCTAATATGAAAGTATCCGGCCAGCTGGACAACCCCACCAAGGACACCTTCGAAGTTCTTTTGCAGCCCATAGTTGCACATGACGGCAATATCGAAGCTGCCGGCCTCGTGCAAGCAAAGTATAACGGTATCATGCCTGAGAACGTGCCTGGCTATGGCTTCCAGTGCAGCGACGACCCCAATCAACGAAACAAGGTCACTATTAATGTGTGTGACCGATCCACCCGACATGCACGAGGCTGATGAGAATCTGCTTATAGGCACCTTAGGATGGCGGCCAACAGGCTGTGCGATCGTCTACGCTAATGCATCACCTGTGCGCGTCGCTCCAGACGACGGATCGCAAGTGCTGTGTGCGCGCGCACAAGACCAGGGCATCAGGCTTGTTTGAGACCGAAGCATGTCATTGCCCTGCTTGTCGCTGGACGATCACGTCTGACTCGCATCGTCCGGTGAGACGAGTTGCCTGCCTCGTGACTTTCGATTGATAGACGCGGTCGCGCTGCAATAATTATAAATTTGACATCTGCTGACGGGGCAGTGCCTGACTGCCAGCGGCCCTCATGGCATTGGACGGGCAGCGAGGCATGCCAGATCGCTTAGCAATCGAGCACAGAGGTGTGCGAGCGACGCTGAAGCACTTGATCCAGCGCGCTCGCTCTCATTCGCCTGACAAAGATGTCAACGCGCAGTCAGCAGATTGTCTCGCTCACCAGCTGGCCAATACTCGGCTCAGCATTGAGGAGAGATCTCCCTTAGCCATGCCCATGCCATCATCACGTCGCTCGATGGGCTCACCGACACGAGGTAGCCCAGCAGGTCCGAGGCCGAACCCCTTTGCGACTCCATCGCCTGGCAAACATGATCAGGTCAAGATCAATCTGGCCAGAGACGAGTACGCATATTGTCCGGCGCAGAATAGCATCCCAAAGCAGCCTCTGGCGCCGGTTCCGATGAATGTACCGCCTCACTGCTATGGACAGTCGAGCGCAAGTGTGATGGCCAATCTGCCACCCCTTGCTCACTCTCTCCCGCATGCCTCACCTTCTAGGCCCCAGCCAAAGCCCGTCATGCATACGCCGTCGAAACATGAAGCCCCCAGTGCGAGCTCTTCGCTAACCAAAGGGAGCTCCTCGACGCCGACGAAAGCTACCAGACCGCGCGCATCGCCTAGTCCTGGCCCAAGCAGCAAGATCACTCTCGTGCAGTGTTCCGGCATCACCAGTGCCGGCAAACGATGTGAACGCAAAGTCAAAGCGGGCGAGCTGAGCCATACGACGGCAAGCGCACCTCTACAACGAGCGCTCTCATCCGTTACACAAGCTTCATTGCAACGCGTCGAGCGAAGGCTGACTCAGAGAGGCAAAGGCAGTCGAGCTCAAACTCCTTCGCGTGGTGTTCGTCAGCTGGACAAGAACGAGTTTGAAATTGTCGATAGCGACGAGGACGAATTTGACGTGTCGATACTGCATGCGGACTCGGACGAGCCCGTCGCCGTGCGGGAAGAGGACAGACTGCCGGTGTTCTGTCATCAGCATGGCAAGCATCTACTCGAAGATGAGGGCATGTATCTGCGCGACTCCAACTGGCAGCTCTTCTCTGGTGAGCTGCCTCGCTGACTCTAGGCCGAGGCTGATCGCAATGCAGACTGGATACCGGACGGCCTGCCCGAGGAGACAAAGCTGCAGCTACGAGCTACTATGCGTGCACAGGTCACGTCGCATGATGTACCTGGAAGCATGTATGTCTACGAGCTCGCTCCCAAGTCGCATGCTCGATCAGGTGAGTCAGAGGATGCTTGCATACGTTAGCTTACTTATGTAAAGACAGACACGACCTTCATCAAGGTCGGAAGAACGAAAGATCTAGCAAGAAGGCTGCGCGAGTGGAAGAGACAGTGTCCCTCACGCTCGCCCATCGTTCGCGACTTCTTTCCGCTTCATCCGGACCACCCGCTCGCTCATCTACAAACTCGAAAGTACGGTGTAAGCAACGAAGGCATGCATGCAAGCGGCGCATTGCTTGCCCGCGATCCTGCACCCTACAATTTCCGCTGGGAGAGGCTCTGCCTTATGTCAGTCTGGCGTCTATGGAGTTGGGAACTGTGCTGATTGCAAGCACGCAGCGAGATGGCAGGAAGGGTCGCGCTGGACCATATCGACAGACTCGGAAGCGATGCTGCAATGTCCATCACAGACCTGCCCTGTCGAGATTGCGGCAAGCAGCACAAGGAGCTCTTCGAAGTCTCCAAGGGCGCCTACGAGGCCTACGTACGAGAACTCGTCATGCGCTGGCAAAGATTCGTAGAACTCATCTGACACCAATGTTGTGTGACACTATGCAGATCGTACAACAACACCCATGTGAATACCGAGCCAAATTGAGCCTAGTAAGATCCACCGCCACGATCCCTTTCGCCACCAATGTGTGAGCTCTGTATCCTGCGTTGATTGTCTGCCAGCTTGGGACAGTCTTGCATGTAATGGCCCAGACCGCCACAGACGCCGCAAGGCTTGCTGAGTGCGCCGGCATTGGGATCATCGATCTGGAGCAAAAAGGGCGGGACGCGCTGCTTAGCTTCCAGGAGGAGATACTTGAGATCGAGCAAGGTCGGCTCTGATGTGTTGACGTTGACGAATGTCGTTGCTATGCCTGTCTTGCCGGATCGTCCAGTACGACCGATCTGATGGACGTAGTCTTCGATTTCCTTTGGCATACTGAAATTGATGACATGCTGTATCTCTGCAAAGTCCAATCCCTGCATAGCTCGGATCAGCAAGAGCTGAGGCTGTGCAGAGGTCACATACCTTGGAAGCGACACCGCTTGCGACGAGGACATCGCGAGCATGAGACTTGAACGACTTGATGGCATATTCTCGCTCTTCCTGTGTCTTGCTGCCGTGAATGGCAACGGCCTCGACGCCTTTGAGTAGCAGATACTCTTGTATATCGTCGACCTCGTTCTTGTTGTCACTGAAGATGATGACGGGCGGTGGCGTCTTTTGCAAGCATTCGAGCAAGTAGACCATCTTTGCCTCTTGCTTGACGTATTCTACTTCTTGGATGATGTCGAGATTGGCAGCGCCCGATCGTCCAACGTTGACGATGATGGGCTTGATGAGTGATGCTTGGGCAAAGTCCCTTATCTTGGCGGGCATAGTAGCCGAAAAGAGCAGAGTCTGCCTTTGATGCTTGAAGAAAGACATGATATTTCGCACGTCCTCTTCGAAGCCCATATCGATCATCCTGTCGGCTTCGTCCATGCAGAGGTATTTGCAAGAATCAAAGTTGATCTTTTGCTTGCTCAGCAGATCTTGCAATCTGCCAGGCGTAGCGACGACCATGTGGACGCCCTTTGCAAAGACGTGTTGCTGCTCTCTCATGTCTAGGCCGCCGATAGCGAGGAGTGTGTTGACTTGTGGATAGCCATCGTACTCTAGGGCCTTTGCCATCTCGAGCAGACCTTCGTAGGTCTGTCTCGCGAGTTCTCGAGAGGGACAGATGATGACGCCAATCGGTCCCTCGCTGGAAGTAAAAGGTAGTCTCTTTTCGGCTTCAACGGCGAACATGAGCAGAGGCAGCGAGAATGCGAGCGTCTTCCCCGATCCTGTGAAGGCGACGCCTATCATGTCACGTCCTTGCAAAGCGACGGGAATGCCTTGGAGCTGGATAGGTGTAGGCGCGAGGATCTTCTTGGCTTTGAGGTGTTTGAGGATTGGCCGGGGTAGCTTCATCTCTGCAAACGTGGGGATGGGCGGAGGGATCTCGTCATCCTCTGCTGTTGTCTCTGCGTGGATGTGAAACTTTGTCCTGATCGCCTCGTGCTCGACTTCAGTCCGTTCTCTGATATATCGCGGTGCTCGCCAGCTGATTGCATGGTCAGCCGGCGTTCAGTCGGAGGGCTCAGTAGTAAGATACACACCTAGTCTTGAGTGGCTCTCTGTAGACGATCCCCTTGGCCAGCTCGAGATCGGAAGCGAGCTTCTTCTTGTTGGCAATCGACTGCAAGAGTGCTGCCTCCTCTTCGTCCTTTCTCTGGCTGCTCGTCTTGGTAGCATCGCTCTCCGCCTTGACTCGCTTGACCTCTTGAGCTTCTTGTAGGAGCGTCTGAGCAGCCGGTCTGCCTGTCGTCGACTGCCTGATGACGACCTCTGGCTCATCGTCGGACAGATCACCGTGCCTTGCGTCTCTCAGTCGGCTTGCTGAGCCCGTCTTACCTGCGAGCTGCTGCAGCTGCAGCTCTCGCCGCTTCTTGATGGGGATGTAGACCTCTCCTGCATCGTCCAGCTCTCGCTTGTCTGCCTCCACCATCTCGCTCGACGCTGCAACAATCGCGCACTGTCCTCGACTCATGACGCCGCGAGGCCGTGAGGTGCCCATGCTGACTCATCCTCTCGTCCTCGCGCTCTCTCTCTCTCTTTCACACACACGAAGCTACGGGTAGCCTGCAATAGGCTTGCGCTCTGCTGAGACAGATCTACCCCCGACAATGGTCACCGGGGGAAGAGGATGACATCACTCATAATAAGCAGTGCCTAGGAACTTGACCGGCGCACCGTTGAAGGTCATGCTGTGGGAACTCCTCAGTAGAGCTCTCTCACGCTGCCATTGTACACGCACTTGTACTGGACCGGCCCATCATAGAGCTGTACGAAGCCACCGGATCAGCTGTTTTCATATGCCACTCAAGCCACGAGGAACGCACATCAACGGCCGTTTGGAGTTGATCGCTCGGCTCGGAGAACGAGTCGATCGTCTTTGAGCCACGACGGTGCTGGAAGCAGAGCTCTACAAACTCCACCTCTACCTTGTAGATGACTACAAGCACGAGCTCGTCAGCCCGAACGCCGACACGCGTCACGACCCACAGTAGAAGCACGCAACCAGGGCATTGTTATCTTCGTACTTCATGCCATCCTGACGCCACGAGACGCGAAGAGGCTCGTCAAAGTTGAGAATGTCGATCGACTGCCCTGCTCGTCAGACTTGCTCGCCAAACATGCAAGCCAAGAAAACCAATCACGTTGGACGGCAAGCGCTTCCTGATCCCGAAGCTTGTGCTGAATTCGAGCCGACCCTTGCTGTTGTGGATCTTGAAACTGGCACTGTAGTACTCGCCCAGCACTTCGGCCAACTCGATTGTATCTCCCACGCCATGCGCCTCGACCGACGAGGCAATGCTAAAAGGCACCACGCTGCCAGATGCGCAGAGTGGACCGAGCAAGGTCAGTAACCACGAGAGTGTTGCTCGCATCTTTTGCCAGTGCTGTACGAGTATGAGAGTTGTCAAGGTGCATCGACTCAGCGGATGGCTGTGCCGGCACTGAAACGCGATGCTAGCGCGCAGCCACATCTCCATTGGTCGCTCTGTGCATCTTCACTCTTTTCGGCAGGCACAGCAGAGCCCACCGTTGAACATGCAGTGCCTCTCGAGCCTAGCATCAGCAGTCTGTATCGCAGAGGAACAGTGCATCCCGACAACAAGCCTGCTCTGCTGTCGATTGCCAGAAGGTCGTATAGACAGAAGCTCGTCAAGACTCCGAGTCAGGACTGAGATACTGTACTTTCTTGCCGTTGAAGGTCAAGCTGGCGCAGCCATCAGTAGCTTTCAGGTCCATACAAGCCCTGCACGCACTCGTACTGGATTGCGCCTGCGTCGATCTGTCCAGTACGCACAATACCATCATCAGAGTGCTTGACAAGAACATAATGAACGAGCCTACATCTTGGTGATTGACGAGGTTGACCTCTTCGATATAATACGAGTCGATCGTCTTGGATCCACGGGCATGCTGGAAACATGCGCTCACCCAGAAATCGTCCTTGACGCCGTAAGCGACTGCCAAAGCATGTGTCAGCATCGGTGCTGGCCAACACGCACCAACTGGCGACATTTGAAGCAAGCCAGCAAGATGTTGTCAACACCAAGGTACATGCCATCGTCATACCATGAGACTTTCAGTGTGCTGGCAAAGTTCAAAATATCGACAGACTGGCTTGTTGGTCAGCATGCGGCCAAAGTCAAGCCATCACCTCACATTGGACGGCAATCGCTTTCGGATGCCAAAGCTTGCGCTAAACAGCAACTGCTTGTCGGCACTGTGAAGTTTCAGATTGGCGCTATAATAGTCGCCGAGTACTTCGACCGCGCCAGCCCGGCCCGTCAATTCTCGAGCGTCGAGTGCAGGAGCTGCCTCGTCGTGCGGCAGAGCCTCTACAGCGAAGACTGCACCCATGACGAGCAAACCCATATAAATCTGTTGCTTCATCTTCTGGCTTTGCCGATCCGCAAAACGCTACCAAGTTGTTGCCTCATTCGAGCGCACCTCGTTTTGAGTGTAGCTCCGGCCGCGCATGTCCCTTTGCGGACGCATATAAAGCACAGCAAAAGAATGACTATCTGCATTCACAACCAACGCCCAATAGGAGAGGGCCTCGAGGCCGAAAGTATGCCAGCACACCAGCACGAGGCATCTGCTACGAGCGATCAACCTTGCTCAATGCTCTTGACACCGACCTTGACGCCATTGAATGTCAATCTATCTCGGGTATCAGCGGAATTCGGAAGCAAAGTTCAGCGACCGCTTGCCTGTAGCTCGTTACAGGTTGATTGGCCTACATTTCGTCAGCTGGGAAATGAGCAAGACGAGCAAACTCACACCAGCGGCATCGGGCAGGTCGGTCGAATCGAGCAACCAGGCGTCGATGATCTTACTTCCGCGATGGCTCAAAAAGCAAGCAGTAGCATGACTCGGGCCATATGCGACTGTTACCCTGTCAGCCGTCTGTAGACAAAGCTGGTCAAAGTACGCACATTGCCAGCATTGATGCAAGGCGTCTGGGTTCTGCGTTCCGTGACCGCTTCGGCCCGGCGTGACGTGCAGAGGAAGACGGTAGTTGAGGATTTGCACGCTCTGTTCAGCTCGTCAGCCGGGTTGCGGTAGCTTTGTGTGCTCGACGATGGACTCGCATTGGAAGGCAGGTGTTTGCGAACGCCAAAGGTGGCAGAGAAGATCAGCTTCTGGCCAAAGGTGTAGCAAGACAAATGTGCCGTGTAGTAATGGCCAAGCTCGTCTCTCGTTGCCAGCTGACTTGCAGCAAGATCGGCAACCGAAGGCGCTTGCAACCCGACATTGCCAGCGTTGGTGGCGGGACCTTGTGGCAGAGCACTGACGCTCGACAAAGCCGCGAGGGCAAGACAGATCACACGGGCAAACATAGTCGGCTAGTCTTGATCGGAGCAACGAGCAGAGATGCATCTCAGGGATTCACACTGCGTTTCCCCAGCAACATTGCCCCTGCCCGTTGCTCGCCAAAACCTCCATGGATCAATGCAGTGGTCAAAGTGAGTCATTACTAGACGTATGAAGCCCTTGCGCAGCTCTTGAGAGCTCAGGCTGCACGTCTGTCTCGCTAATCCAAGTTTACTGTGATTCGCCACATCGAGGATCAAAGGCGAGACACTCCGCGTCATGTCACAAGTATTTTGTGCTTCATCGTCAAGGATCCTTGAGCGACCCGTCCTCCTCTCAAATACCCAGCAGCAGATTATTCGTCAACATGACCAGCCGGCGCTTCTGCACCATGCTTGCCGCAATTCTTGCGTTGTCCTGCACAGTCACCGCTGTGGCCGTTCCCAACAACCCACCTTCTCAGTGACTCACTCCCTGGATGAATGCTGCTCCCCAAAGTTTTGCTCCCGGAGAGCAGACTATCGCCGTCTCCACTGAGTTCAGGATTGAGATCGACAAAAAGGACAAAACGAGCAGCCACCTTGCTTGCAAATCGAAGTTGACATCGTTGGCAAATAGCACCTCATCATCCAGCCTGTCCGGGCTGCCAACTGGAGGTCCAAAGATACTGCTGTAGATGCTCATGGCCAAGCCACCTTACGCTGGCTTGTCTCTCCGACGCCAACACAGACAGTGAACATTGTCTTCCAGCACATGTACGGCCAAACGTCCATCTCGTCGTATAACAACCTCGGCGTGTCAATGGCCCGAGGCTCTGTTCTTGTGCGTTGTCTTACATCCCTTGACACTATATCTGCTTGAATGCACAGTATAGAGGCTCAAAGGGGGCTATCCGGCTCAAGTCGACAATATCGCCGCTGACAAAGCTAGCAGGCTCTTCGTCAATACGCAGCCGGTCAGCGAATACTATGCCTAGTGATGCTTCTCGTCGCAAATGCAAAGCTGTTGGCGCCCTCTAGAACGGTACACAGCCAATCTGGAAGTCATCGCAACCCCTGGCCCAGTCAATCTTGGTGCCGTCTTGCACGCATTCCACGAGAACTGCGAGATGATGAGCTGCATATCAGCATGACTCGGAGCATGATAGACTGACGATTCTCTGGGGCCGAATATCGAGCAGGACAGGACGGCCACCTATCGAGTGCAAGCGAGCTCTCGCTGGACGAACGACAGAGTCTGACCATATCCGAAGTTGACATGACGATGACACCTGACGGAGTGAGCGTCAGCTCGAGTTGGCTGTATGGGTGCGAGTACATGCCCTCGATGAGGGAAAATTGGAGTCTCATCCGGTAGATCTGGTTGGAAGAATGCTACATGAGACAAGCAGTCTCGGGCTCAAAGTAATGACGGACGACTTTGCAGCAGGACCGATAGGGCTGAACAAAATCATTGGTCTGCGCCCTTGTGCTCCAAGCTTTCATTGTGACGGTCATTGTGACGGGCAGCACGATGTCGTCATTCTCGAAGCTTGTCCATGTGGGATGAGTTCTGAACGAGACTTCTGAGTCAAGAGGCTGGTGGTTTTGCCCGCTTGAGCTCGAGTTCGACCCGGAAGCCCAGGACGTACGGCATTGATGCGCTCGAAAGACCAGAGACCGCTTTGCCATGGTATGAGCTGAAGTGTGACCGATTCCGGCATGTCCCACATGAACTCTGTCGGTGCCGGGCCAGTGCCTGGACAGACTGCACGTAGTCTTGGCTTGAGCCTCCAGACAGTCCATTTGGGCCGAAAGGCGAATGCGAGACTGTTGAAGAGCAGCAGATGAATCACGAGGGAACGCAAAGGTAGCATTGTCCAGCGAGCACAGGGGGTTCAGCGTCGTGAGAAGCTTTTCAATGGGCAAGGCGAGCGCGTCGCGATCAATCGGACCGCGCATGCGCACGCCTGACCACTTGGATGCAACCCGATGCGCCTGTAAGCGGCATTTGTGCCCTTGTCGAGGCCTCTATCAGTGATGGGTTGCTCTGTAAATACATGACTGCGTCGATTGTACAACATCATGACATGCGCGGTGAGCTCAATCGATGTCGATAACCTGCTGCTCTGCAGCGACTCGCCGACGCGTACGGGGCCGAGTGTCAGGCAGTGTTGGCGATTCTGGACTGCTCGGTATGACGATGGCATCCTCCTGGCGTTCAGAGCGAGTGCGAGTACGGGATGTCCGCGCGGTCGGTACAGGTGGCGCAGCATTGACACGCGGGACAGCGGGAGTGTTGCTTGTGAGTTGCGCTGGCGAGCTGTCGAGGTCGATGACGACAGACTTTCCATCGGATCCCATGTTGGCCAGCATCTCGTGTCCTGGCGGCGGACGAGCGTACTTTGACGTCCATTCTCGCGCGGTCTGGTCGTACCGCTTTCGATTGCTGCGATATTCCATTGCGATCTCGCCCACAAGAGGATCGTCAGGGTTTGGATCTGTCAGGAGCGACAGACTGTGGCGCGTGCGTTAGATGTCGTCAAGCGAACACATCGATTGAGAGCCGACTCACAGTGACAATAGTACTTTGGAGATTGTCAAAGCGGGTGACCAGGCATGCTTGAGCACGTCGAGGCAGATGTGCCCGTTCTGGTTGATGTTGGGATGATAGACTTTGGTCTGGAATTGCAGCTGCGGTCTGGACCGACTGTAAGCTTAGAGGTGGATCCCAAGGGAGAACATGCGCACGGTCTGCATAGCGAGATGAGCACGGCCGTCTACACGTGTTGAGCACCTACTTGAAGGGATAGTCTCTTGGCAGGATGATGCTCAGCTTGAACAAGCCGCCCTCATAAGGCGAATTGGCCGGTCCCTGCAGTGCTGTAAGCGACTGATGAGCGAGTAGAGCCGAACGTTGCTGACTTGGAGCTCGGCATACCAGTCAAACATGTTGCCGTCATCTTTAGGCCTAGCTCTACGATGGGTAGGGCTGTCATTCCTGACGTCAATGCTGAATCTCACAAGACTGACTTGACGCCCTCGACTCCGTTGTCCTGTGATAGATTCTTGATCTCGTGAGCTATTCGCTTCTGCACTACGCTCGCTGATGGCGGCATGCTACGTCTTATGCAAGGTGACGCAGGCAGCCCGACTGGCGCTTTCCTGTCGCGCGCGTTTCGAACGATCTCGGTCGGATTCGCTCAGTTCTTCGACGCTCCCTCCCACAGACTCGTCTGATCTGGTCTCAATGTATCTTCGACAATGTATCTTCGATAGGGTACTCAGGACTACTACGAGATGGCTCAAGCAAAGCAGGGCTTGGAGCCTCATCGTAAATTCGAGCTGCGATGCCTGGCAGAAAGAAATGACGAGAAACAAGTCACCCAGCTGGCATAGCTCCAGAGCAACAAGCACAGTCGAGTGTTGCTCATCACCTCAGAAATTCATCTGAGTGTCCGGTCCGGCCGACCAATCGCCTAAGTAGAGTGCCCGGCTCTATGATACATGAGACGCGCAGATATTTAGATATGACAATTCACCTCCTCGGCTCGCCAGGGCCGCAGTTTGCCCTGGACGCATCAGTGCGCAATATGACGTTGAAAGACTTCTCTTCCGAGCGGTGCGCGTGCGCGTGCTGAGCGCATGCAGACTCAAAAAGCGCCAATTCACTCTGCTTGGACTCGCCGAGCTCTCTTCATCATCATATAGTATATGCATGTCTCGACTGTTTGGCCGTAGCCGGCGTACGAGACATTCTTGTCCAGTTCAGAGCACATTCGGCGTGAACCCCACATTGAGATAGTGAGATTGGCCGACGCGGGAGATGATCATGAGATGTTCGTCCGCGTCACACGTCACTGGCCAACCGACCGGCGAGACGAGCAAGGATGCGTACAGCCGGCATAGCCCTACTAGCTGCAGGCTTCGTAGCCGGACAGCAGCAGCAATTCACCTTTGATGCTGGATCGCTGCGAAGGCTGCCTTCTCAGCTTCGACTCGAACATGCCGCTGCCAAAGGCGCCGATTCACTCTTGTCCATCTTGCCCAAGCCCGTCAGCGAGGCTGTCTCGACCGGCCGACAGAGCATCACTCGAGAAGCTAGGGCACTGCTCGACTCGGCCACCTATCTCATCGACAACGTCGTAGATCGCACGCTATCGTCTGTATCGTCATCGAGCGCTTCGGCCTCGCTCGATAAGCTTCTAGCGAGCGATGAGCTCGGCGATCTCTTCGAGACCATCGGACACTCCACCGAATCTGCACTCAACGCCATCATGTCCAACGCAAACAAAGGCTTGCGCGCATCTCACCGCGACATGACGCCAGGCTTCCATACGATCGTTCACCCTGACCCCAAGTTTGCTCAGTACAAGGTCAGATTCCAGGAACCGACGATCTGTGACGACACTGTCCAACAGTACTCTGGCTATCTCGACATCTCTGACACCAAGCATCTGTGCGTGCCTTTGGCATTCTCGCATGGATACCAGCCGACTGATGGCTGAGCGGTCTAGGTTCTTCTGGTTCTTCGAGTCTCGCAGCAGTCCATCTACTGATCCTATGGTACTCTGGCTCAATGGAGGTCCTGGATGCTCCTCTTCGACTGGCCTGCTGTTCGAACTTGGCCCATGTAACGTTCGTGAGGGCGGCGAGAAGCTCGAATACAACCCCTCGAGCTGGAACAGCAAGGCGAACGTACTCTTTGTCGACTCGCCCGTTCAAGTCGGCTACAGCTGGTCTGAGCAAGGCGACAGTGTCAACAACTCGCCTCAGACGGCCGAAGATCTCTATGCCTTGCTGCAGCTGTTCTTCCACGAATTTGAGGCTTATGCCAGCTTGCCGTTCACCGTCGCAGCAGAGTCGTACGGTGGCATGTGAGTAGAACGCCGAACGCCATTCACCGGGCTGATGCGGAGTTATAGATACGCCCCCAATGTCGCCTCGTACATCCATAAGAAGAACCTGGAGCTCACAAAGGGACTTCGATCTGCAGCTGCATCCAACAGGCGCATCAACCTCGATACCGTCATGATCGGCAACGGTTTGACCGATGCCCTGTATCAGATGCCTGCAGTCGAGACCTACGGCTGCGAGGAGAAGAGTCTCTTCTCGCCTTCGACTTGCGAAAGCCTCAAATCAAAGGGTCAAACGTGCGCCAAGCTCGTCCAAGCCTGCCGCGATTCCGGCTCGCGCTTCAGATGCATCCCTGCCAATTTATACTGCTGGTCGAACATGTACGGTCCCTTCCAGGATACGGGTCTCAAGTAAGTTCATGCGCAATATTGCGTGGTGTCTTGCTGATCTGCCATTATAGCCCATATGATGTCCGAAAGAAATGTGACCGCAATGGCGAGGATGGCCCTCTCTGCTACAAGGAGATGCAATGGATCGAAGTCTTCCTCAACAAGCCAGAAACCAAGAAAGCGCTCGGCGTTCCCACCAAGCTCGAATTCCAATCCTGCAATATGGACGTCAACCGAGCTTTCCAGTTCCAAGGCGATTCGATGTTTGATGCTGGTGCGCTGCTCGTACCTTTGCTTAAGGATGGCATCCGTGTCATCGAATACGATGGCGTCGAAGAGTGAGGCTTCTTTCGTAAGGCCCTGCACACAGCTTATGATGTCGTTGACAGCTTCATGTGCAACTGGGTCGGCAACGAGATCTGGATGAATCACCTCGAATCGCCCTTCACGAAGGAGTTCGCAGCTTCAAAGGCAAAGTCTTTTGTCACTCTCGAAGGCAAGAAAGCAGGCACAGTCAGACAGGCAGGACCAGGTGCAGGCAATTACACATTCGTACGACTGTTCGATGCTGGCCACATGGTCCCTTTCAATCTGCCAGCCGAGTCTCTCGACATGTTCAATCGTTGGCTCGCCAACATCCCGCTCCACTAAAGCATGCAGATGCGCACCTTTCGGCTTTCCCTCATTTGTAGTGTCCAATGCACTTTTCAATCGCACCCCATGAATTGTTTCGAAACATTCATTACAATGATACACCTTTCATTGAGTAGTCTTTGACATTGGCGTCAGCTCGTCTTCGAAACTCGTTGCATCTGTATCCCAGTCTTCCTCTACCTCGAATGCGACTTTTCTATTCGCCTTATAGCTGCTTGCTGCAGTCGAGCTGGAGGACATTGAGTCTCGACGAGAAAGCTTTGCCGATACGAGCTCGGCTAGGTTGCAGGCAGAGCTGCTCTTGTGCAAGTTGCGACAGCGCTGGCAAAAGCTGAGTCGCCGGACCATCGAAGGACGTTCCGGCGCTTTGGCAGCTTTACTGCGCTTTTTGAACATGCGACTAAGAGAGCACGCCTTCTTGGTCGTTTCATTCAGCGATGACGTTTCGCTGCTGTTCTCGGACGATGACCGCGAGGGCGAAGCACCGAGCTCGAGCGAGGCAGTCGAAGTTGCGCGCTTCTTGCCCCAGCGTTTGGCAGACACTGGTGCCTCGGATGTCGTAGGCAGCAATAACGGTGACAGAACGGGTTTGCTCGTGCTAGCATACATGGCGCCGGACGATGTCTGAAGGGGGTGCTGAATGCCTGCTTCTTGTAGCATCTGTTCTGCTTCGTTGCGCTCCAAGACTGCAGGCAGCTTCTGACGCGGCTGATAGCTCGATGCCGACGAGGCCGAATAGCGCATCGAGGCATGCCCATTTATCGTTGTCCATGATGGCCTCGAGCGTCTTGTTGGACTTGCAGTTTCGCTTCGAGATGCGGACTTAGGCTCTGTGGGTGCAGGTGCGGCTTTAGCAGGGCTCGTTGTCCTCGTCAGTCGAGGCCTCTCGGCTTGTTTCGCCGGAGCTTTAGCTGGAGGCAGGATTGCTCGTGCTGCAGCGATGAGTAGTGCGAGAAGGCTGAGTACGATGCCGGCAGCTACAAGCAAAGCGTTTGCGTATTTGCTAAATGCGCTGATGACCGCGGCCTCCGGCGTCAAGGCTGATGGCGGTAGGAAGAGATCCGTGACATCGTCGTCATCGCCGGAGCTGGAGGTAGACCCTCGGCGGGATTCTGGCAGTAATGGCTCAGGTGAGAGCAAGCTCGGCCGCCTGACCGCTTCTATGGTCGGTTTCTTGGGCACTTCGTCGAAGAGCATCGGGTACCAGGGTGCGCGGGTCTCGAGGGCAGACATGTCTGGTGTTCGCCGCGCTGGCTTGAGTAGTATCTGCAGAGCATGCGAGTCAGTATGTTGTCCGGTCTCCGGTGGGCATGCGAGGCTCACATGCGCGCGATGCGTGGATCAAGCCTATCTCCTCGGCTTGTTTACAGTGTGGTCGCTCTATTTCGCTTTGCTTCCGAGGGTCGTAGTACAGAAGTGTTGGAGGATACTTTGCGGAGGAGAGGTGCTTCTTATGTAGCACCTCTCTTCCATGACTCGGCTGACGAATTCGCACTCCTTCGGCGGTCGAAACAGTCCGACGGCGGCGGCGTTACGATGACTCGCTTACAAGCGTGATTGATCAGCAGTCTCGGCCGACTATCCGCGAGCGATAAAATTCATCACATGCATAATGCAGAATTCCGTTTTCGTCGACGATCGGCGTGTCTCGGCCCAAGAAGCTGGAGATACCGTAATGATGATGACGCGGGTACGGCTCGCTCAAACGCGGCCGAGGCCTTGCAGAAACTGGTGACGAGTTGCCGTGCGTAGCGAAAGGCCCTTTGCAAGATGATCATCTGCGACCATCCTGGATGCGACACGCGATCTCTCAGTCGTGCCTGTGTAGAATACGATACGGATCCGCAGTAGCATCACATGAGCCGATCGACTTCGAAACGCTCTGGCCACGCAGGCACAGGGCTACATCAGCGTGCCAGACCCAATCTATACGCTGCTTGAGTGTACCAAAATATGCTTCGCGCAATTTCTCGGCTCCATCTGCGAAGATACTTCTAGGGTACCGATTGCTCGAGGGCAACCATGCGTCATTCTATCAATAAGGCAGGTATGCGGACAAAATGCAGTAGAGTCCGCAGTCCATTGCCACTAACGAGGCAACTGACATTATCGCGCGGCTTGTAAGCTCAGGCTACTGCCGTTCGACACGAAGCATAAAAAATTTGGTAGTGAAGAAGGGCGCCACTTTGGACGGGCCTTCTTCTCCTCTGTTTTTGGATCGTGGTCGCTCATATTAGCTGTGGATGACGATTCTATCGGTTGACATAGAACAGCCGGTAGTAGCAGAGACTCGAACGGAGCATGTATGGGTTGCTTTTAAGCGGGGCTTGTTCGTGACGTAAGCGCCTTTGGAGCAGCAAGTAATCCACCGCATGTGGCATGGTGCCAAGTCAATCTTTGCTACATCGACGAGATCTCTTGCAGGAATTTCTTGTTCTGGTGCTCATGATACTTATTGATAAGCTTTTGGAGTTCGGATAGGCAAGCAGACAGACGATGTCCAGCATTGTGAATCAAAGGAATGCAGATGGATGCCACGACGACCTTGAACAGAATGGCTGCTCAGGCCTGGGAGGCGTGCGGACTGGAAGTAAGCCAGGGGTCGTGTCATTGATCTGATCTGTCGCACGAGCGCGACACCTGGCAATATAAGCAGCGACCAAATTCATCACAAGGGTGCTACAAAGCAGCAGCGCACAGCTCACAATGGCCACCAGGTGAGCGACTCTGTCATGCTCCCTGTAAAGCTCATGTGCTAATCACGTCAAGCGATCAGGTTGGACCGCCTGATCTTGCTGCTGTCGACTGGACAGACAAGCACCGTCCGTCAGACGGCAGCACGCCAGCTTGGTCAGATTGCGGGTCAGCGCATCCAGCACACAAGCTCAGGGCCAGCTGCTGCTTCGGGACCGTCCTCTTCGCTCGCTAGGAATGTCAGAGAGACGGGTCAGCTCCTGCTGGGCGAGAGTACCGCGTCGTCTTGGAGAGGCATTGATGGCGAATGGCAAGAGATCATAAGTTTACTCAACAAAGTGAGTGCCCCCGATGCGATCCAGTAGGTTACCCATAGGCAGCGCAGATTGTGCCGCATTTGCGGTCACGGAATGGCGAGACACGCATAGCTGCAGCACTCGCCGTCGAATCAATATGTCGCGCTATTGGAGTTTGGGATCCTCTCCCTCCTCGCAGTACCGACCTCAGAGTAACCTCTGCAGCACAGACTGAGCCTTCCGATGCCTTGACAGACTTTAACGCGCTGCAAATCATGCGCGAGCGACCCCATCTTCTCGCAACAGCTGGCGGCGAATTTGCACCTCCACTGACCGCGTCAGATCGTGAAGCTCAGCAAAAATCGCAGAAAGCATTGGCATCAGAGTTTGGTCTTGACTTCGCCGGCTCTCGGAGCGAAGATCTCAGCATCGGTATAGACATGGCAAAGGAACTTGCAGAGGGCGAACAGGCCGCTTCGGCCTCTGCGCACACAAACGGCGCACCTGCAAAGACACTCAGCGCTCGTGAACTGAACGCACTTAAGCGCAAACGGAAAGCGGAGGCTAAAGAGACTAGCTCAAAGTCAGTCTTCGATTCATCATGCGGTCTTTGCTGACATCCACGAGTGCGATAGGAAGCGCGCAATAGAGGCGACTATAGCCCAGCAAGCCGACAATATAGACAACAAAAAGGACGAGCAGACAATAGCAGAACCACCCGTCATCGGAGGCCAGGTAGCCATAAAAGCGGAAGACGATATGCCAGATCTTTCCGATGTCAGCGCCGACACATGGCCATTCCATGCCATCGCCGAGAGTTTGGCGGACGATCTCACGGATCCAATATGGACGATACGGCACGGCGCAGCGCTTGGTCTCACGGAGATCTTGAGATCTCAAGGTGCCTCTGGCGGCATGTCACTTGCTCTCTCTGATGCAGACAATCGAGCTGCGCATCAGCGTTGGTGCTCAGAGCTCATCACCGTCATACTCGAAGTCCTTTTGCGAGATCGCTTTGGTGACTACCTCGGGGACTCGGTCAAAGCACCAGTAAGAGAAGCCGCAAGCAGAACGCTCGCCAGCCTCATAGCCCACTGTCCATCGTTCACACTTGCCTCGACCTTCGACGCTCTCGAAGCTATGATCAAGCAAGACGATCAAAAGTCTGTATGGGAAGTCAGACACGCCGGTTTACTCGGCCTACGCTATCTCGTCGAATCGCGCCAAGATATCCTACAAGACGATGCGCTTCTGCTCAACAGGGTTGTCGCGCTCGCTTTGACCGGCCTGAAGGACAAAGATGACGATGTGAGAGGTGTCGCTGCCGCTGCTTTGTTGCCCATCGTCGGCACCATCGGTGAACGCCTACCGAAAGCGACACTGGACGCGCTACTCGAGATGCTCTGGTCTTGCATTCAACAGGCACACGATGATCTCTCAAGCTCGGTTGCAGACATTATCCAGCTCCTCACTGCGCTTATGACCAGCAGTGCTATGCTTGCCTCTGTCTCGCGCGAGCATCTCATTGCTCGTCTACCGGCTCTTTATCCCTTTCTGCGGCATACGATCACTTCCGTACGCGCGTCTGTCATTAATGCGATAACCGTCATGATCCCCGTCATTTCTTCCGGTGAAGATGTTGCTTTGCCGCGGCTCATCTGGCGCAACATCGCTGTCGAAACCAGATTGTCAATTCGCGAGCAAAGCATGGCGGCCTGGCAAGTCTTTCTAGCAGAAAGCACTCCGACGTATGCCACATCAGTGATAGATGGCATAGTCGACACTTGCGCCGGCCTGCTCATCAGCCCATTGCAAGGCGGCCTGCCAATGGATTTTTATCAGATTACAGGTTACGCAATCGCACCAGTCGACAAAACACTGCTGTCTCAGGATATGACGCTCATTACGAGCGAGACTTTATTCGCTTGTCGTCTCGATGCATTACAAGCGCTCGCCCAGTTGCATGCAAAGAATCCAAACCACTCTTGGCAGCGCCTCAGTCATTATATGACGCACCTCAGCGACCCGAGCGCGAGCAGGCGCGTCTTCTCCGCCTTACTCCTTGCAGCTCTTGCGCGTGCCTCGTTAGATGCAGAGCCGGAAACGTCGGCGTTAGGCCTGCAATGTCGCGATCGTCTCACAGCCGCCTTACCCGACAGCTACGACGAAATCGCTGCTGACGCTAAACGGTTGTCTTCCCACTGTGAGAAAGCCACAAAGTCACTCGCCAATCATCACGTTGAAGATATGCCGCCGGCGAAGCTGTCATTGAGTATTCGTGCACAGGGCTTGATGACGCTGCTGCAGTCCACGAGCGCGAAATTGGCTCAGACCAGCAAAAAGGCGGCATCACAGATGCATGAGCTCAGTCAGACGGTCTTACGGCTGCACACTCAATACGCCGGGGACAAGTCCACATATGATATAAGAGTCGCAGCTTCGCTGGCATCAGCCTGTGTTGCTTTCGGCGCCATCCCAGCGAAGCTTAATGCTCTAGTACCGCCTCTGATCGCATCCCTCAAGTCGGAGACCGACCCTCGTTTGCAGCAAAGTACGGCGCTGGCTATCGCACAGCTCATCCGCCGTTTGACGGCCGATTTGTCAAAGCAAGTTCCATGTACAAAATTGATCAAGAACGTAGCGAACCTGGTCTGTCAGGATACACTTGCGACTCCGCTCTTTGCCGAGCATGTTGCTGATCAGGATCGCATACTGTATGATATAGCTACTACAACGGAGGGGACGAGCGTCACGCCGGACCCTCGCTCACTGCTCGTCGTCAGAGGTGCACGCTTCGCGATGGCAGAGCTGTCAGCTGACTTTGGCGATAAACTTTTCGATGAGTTACCGCTACTCTGGCAAGTAGTCTCTGACGATCTGGTAAGTGTGTGCTCTCAGCCTTTGGACGCGCAGCAAACCGCACTGGCATCTGATCACACGCTTGGGCAAAAGTTGATCGACGGCCTGGCTATCGCTACCGCTTTGTTGCCTGTCGCGAGCACTCAAAGCCGAGTCAGACTCGCTTCACTCCTGCCGACAATCACAAGTTTACTTCGAAGCTCGTATGCCGTCTTGAGGTCTGCAGCTGCAAAAGCAATTGCGACAATATGTGACTTATCGCCTGCGACCGGTCTACCATTTCTTATCGAGCACTGTCTAGCTGATCTGAGCGATCCACTTAATCTATATCGACGTCAGGGTATGCTCGAGACCATCGCACGGATTGTCGACATCATGGACATACGCATACTGCCGTACATTGTCTTCCTCGTCGTTCCTACGCTGGGCCGCACGACTGATGGGAACGAAGCTGTGCGCTTGCTGGCCGCACGCGTCTTTGCTTCGATCATCAAGCTAGTACCGCTGGAGGTGAGCTTGCCTTCTGTATTGTGCTTGATCTGGCTCACAAACACACTGGCAGGCTGAGATCCAAGACCCCGCCGATCTGCCGGCGTCGCTCATTGCACGACGCGACGATGAGCGTCGTTTCCTATCACAACTCATTGATGGCAGCACTATTGCCGAATACGTCATGCCGATCACCGTGAAAGCTGAGCTCCGTTCGTATCAGCGAGAAGGAGTCAGCTGGCTGGCTTTCTTGCACAAGTATCAACTACACGGCATTCTCTGCGATGACATGGGTCTAGGCAAGACCCTGCAGTCCATTTGCATTCTCGCCAGCAAGCATTTTGAGCGTGCGGAAAAGCATACCAAGTCTGCATCGCCTGAAACGGTTCATCTGCCTTCGCTCGTGGTATGTCCGTCAACGCTCACCGGTCACTGGCAACACGAGATTGAGACATATGCACCTGATCTTCGCCCGCTGATCTTCGGCGGCGATCCTTTGCGTCGTAGCCAGCTGAAAGGTGAGCTGAAGAAGGCTGATGTCGTTATTGCGTCATACAATACAATCAGTAGCGAGATTGATTACCTTGCAACGCTCGACTTCAATTATTGCGTTCTTGACGAAGGCCACGTCATCAAATCAAGCAAGGCCAAACTGTCCAAAGCCGTCAAGCGTCTGAAAGCCGAGCACCGGCTTGTGCTGTCAGGCACGCCAATCCAGAACAATGTTCTCGAGCTCTGGTCGCTTTTCGACTTTCTCATGCCGGGCTTCCTGGGTAGTGAAGCCAGTTTCAGCGAGCGCTACAGCCGTCCCATTGCGGCCAGCAAAGACGCGAAGAAGTCAAGCGCAGAGCAGGCGAAAGGCGCCCTTGCGCTTGAAGCCCTTCACAAACAAGTCCTGCCTTTCATCCTGCGCCGATTGAAGGAGAATGTGCTGCAAGATTTACCGCCGAAGATCATACAAGACTACCAGTGCGAGCTCTCACCGCTTCAGCGAGACCTTTACAGCTCGCTTGGGCAAAGCAATGAGGATGGTAGCAATGCAGATGACGGAAAACAGCACGTCTTTCAGACCTTGCAATATCTGCGGAAGCTGGTCAATCATCCCAGCCTCGTTCTGGATGCTAGCAATCCTCAGCATCGTACGGCGCTTGCTAACCTAGCAGCAGCCAAGAACGAGCTGGAGCACGCACCCAAGCTTGAAGCTTTGCGGTGAGTCACGTTCTCTTTGTCTGTGATCTCGCTGATGATGGAGCAGACAATTACTGTGGGACTGTGGTATCGGCCTGCAATCTCAGGGCAAGGCTAAGGCTGTGAAATCGGATATCGAGGAATCGATTGCGGCTCATCGGGTCCTCGTTTTCTGCCAGACGCGCTCCATGCTTGACATCATAGAATCAATGCTGTTCAGGAAGCACATGCCAACCGTGAGCTACATGCGGCTAGATGGTGCGATACCAAGTCATCAACGCTTTGCTATCGTCAAGACGTTTAACCGAGACCCCTCCATTGATGTCTTACTTCTGACTACACATGTCGGCGGTCTGGGCCTCAATTTGACGAGTGCGGACACGGTCATCTTTGTCGAGCACGATCTCAACCCAATGAAGGATTTGCAAGCCATGGACAGGGCACATCGACTCGGCCAGAAGCGCACGGTCAATGTGTACCGCTTGATCACGAAGGACACACTCGAGGAGCAGATTATGGGACTGCAGCGCTTCAAGACCCACGTGGCCTCAACAGTCATCAGTCAACAGAATAGTCAGCTCGCATCGCTCGAGACGGACAAGCTGCTCGATCTCTTCACACCTGCCGGCGATGCGCCCAAGCAAGAGAAGCAAGGTCGCATCACTCAGCAAGCCCTGCTGGCCGCTTTGGAAGAGGCACCCGATGGCGACAACGAAGATCTTGCGTGACGACGCTGACTAATCCCGTGTTGATTGCATACAACAAACCCCACTAATCCTTGCCGCGCTTCATTTGTACATGAGGATCAGAAGAAAACATGAACCGGTAAAGCTTCGTACTTGCCGCGACGCCATACTGGCGTGAAGTAATCGTGCCCATAGCCGTTCGCGTAATCTCTTCGTTTGCGAGGAGTTCCTCCGGTTTGTACTGCTTCGCCTCAAAGGCTTCGTAGAGTCCCCTCCAGGTTTTGTACTTGTGCACAATGGCTGCAGCTGCAGTCTCGTTACCGCCCGGCATCGTGCTAAGCTGCCGCAGAAACGTGCTGCGCGGACCGTCGCCTTTGCGTTGGCCTTCTGGCACATGCCCAACGTACTGCATATCCTCCTGTTGATGCAACCTGCTCCCGTGTCAGTTAAGACGCCTCAGAACAGACTATGACGTACTTGAGCTGTCGAACAGATATGTCACGAGAAGCATCGACGATCGTAGCCGCCAATGCCTCGTCATCGTCTGGGTCCAGGAACTTACATCCCGTTGCGAGAAAAGCGCTCATGAGCTGCGCACGTATAGTGTCCCTTTGTTGCTTATTCACTTCCGTTGTTGCCAATCCATGCAAGAGTAAGAACAGCTGGTGGTCCGGGTAGTGCGCTTTGACGCTCGATATGAAAGTCGTCAGCCCGTCTGGTACCTTGCGAGTGAGTAGCGAAGCTTCGGCGGCGGTGACATAGATCATCAGAGTGGGCTCTGGTCGCCATCCATGCTCCTCATCTGGCAGAGGCCAATAGATCCGCTCTGCTTCGTTCCAGACTGTATCGTGATGGCGTTCCCAGAAAAGCAATCGGCTCGCAAAGGGCCGTAATGCAACTGGACATGGCATCGTCCTTACAAGGCTTTCGGCTTCACCTAGCGTCTGCTTGACAGACGCGAATATGGTCTTGAAGCTAGGCAAAGTAGCTAGCTCCTCGGTGACGAGCAACCTGACATATTTGACAGCGATCTTGCGATCAGACTGCAATTTGTTGGCGGCCCGCAGCGCTGCATTTCGAGCTTTAGAGGCCTGGGGGCGCAGAGTAGGTGAGCTTGCATGATAATGCACAAGAGGGGTCGCTGACCTTTTCCGTTTGCTTCTTTGCAGCCGACTCCTCCTGGCGGGCCCTGACTTGCTCTGGGCTGCTCTTGGGCGTCTTGGCGCAATTCGATGGCTTCAGCGTGACTTTGACGGCCTCCCCGTCATCGTCCGACTCGTCTGTCGCTTTGCGCTTTCCTCTCGCTTTCTCACTGAGCGAACGCGCTCTGCCGCTCGTCACGGACGGCAGATCGGCCTGATCCTCTTCGGGCGCGGCCAGTACATTGGTCTGCTTTGCACGTGACGCAAACATGTCTGATCGTGGATGCGCACTGGCGGGTCGAGGTGCTAGTGCGCCTGCAAACAGTCTCGCGGCAGACGTGGAGGGCTGCGAGCGCGACGAGGGACGGGTGGGTAATTCTGGAAGTTCGTCATCGCTACTGTCTACGCTATGTATCATGGCAGGAGCTGATCTTGACTTTTCGAGAGCCGGACGCTGCACAGGCTTAGCGATACCGATGATCACGGGCTGAGTCGTAGAAGCTGGCGACAAGGCGCGGTTATCGAGTGACAACGGCAGCGCCGGCTGTTCCCCATCGGAGCTCGAGGCAAGATCTATGATCTTCCCCGTCTGTGGAGTCATGCTTGCCCTTCGTTGGACCACATCGCTGCACACAAGAGGCACGGACAGGCGCTTGTCTCACGACAGTGTCGAGGGTGTGTCGACGTGTCGACGACGCGCTTTCTTGCTTTGGCTTGACAGAAAGATCCGACTTTTGCGGCCACTGGCAAGAGCGGTATGGGCAAGCAGCAGCGGTCCAGCAGGATCAGAACAGCACGTCTCGCTGCATCTGGATCAGCACAACAGCAGGGGCAAGCAGCCCGAGCTGCGCACGCTACCGCCAAGCCAGGCAAGGAGACGAAAGAAATTCCATTGCTACTCGAAAAGGTATGCCATTTGAGGCGCAGCACTCTCAAGACATGTGCTCAGATAGACGGGACACCAGTTGGTGGATGACGATCTCGATGAACGCCTTGGGGCACTGCAGAGCTTGACGGCAACGCTCGCAACGGCAAGCCAATCTGCTCGACGACTCTTGCTCGGCAAGAATGTCGTCGGCCATCTCATCCTCCGACTGGGTGGCAAGCCAGCAGGCAAAGCTGCACTACTGCTACCGGATGCCTCCAAGGGAGAAGGTGCTCAGCCAGAATCGAATCAGCAAGTCATCATGGAGGCTTGTGGAGCCTTGCGCAATTTAGCCATCTCGGGCTCCACTGAGCGAGGCTCGTCCGAATGGGACACGCTAGGCGAGATGTATAACAAAGGAGTTGTTCCGCCACTTCTCGCTCTGCTATCGACATTGTTGGTCTACCTGCGGCAGTTTCGCGCAGATGATCCGCCACTGCAAAACGGCGCGGCAGAAGCCTTGCTGGCCATCAAAGAGGGCTACTGGGACTGGACCGACAATGTACTCACGCTCATCTGGGCGCTAGCGTCAGTCAATTCAGCTCCTCGTTTGCTATTCTGCTGATATCTTTCGCGCCACAGGGAGACATCCACAAAGATCCACACGGCCCTGTCTGCTTCGCCCGCGCTATCCGACTTCCTGCTTGCATACTTGCCCTTGAGCTCACTCGACGGAACCTTTACGACTCGGACGCCCATCAATATTGCCGTCGTAGCAGGTCAGTCCATGACGACTTTGTGTAGTCTCGATAGCTTATTCCAGAGCATAGCCCAAGCGCTTCTGACGCTCAGCGAGGACAATACCGGCTTGATCATACCTCGCACCAGCTTGCCCAATATGCTCGACGTCATTGCGAGCCAGCATGTCCCGACTCCATCTGACGAAGAGAATAGACTACTCTTACGCGTCTTGCTCATAGGTACGCTACACGGTTTTCCAGAATGCCAAGCTCACCTCCGCTGGCGCAGGCATTGTCAAGAATGTAGCTCACCCAAAATCAGATCACTGGCGTCGTTTGCTAGATATCGCGCCGCTATTCCTGGTCAAGCTACTAGATACAGATATATCTGCGCTGGCGCCGAGCAGCCAGCGCCTCTCCACGCTACAGATCGGCCTCGAGATGCTCACAGAGCTCGTCGCATGCATTGACGGCTTTGATGAGCCTGAAGCGCCCCTTGCAGCTTCGAGCGGGATGGACGAGGATGTGGACGAGGCAGAAGAGGATGATGAGGTCCCGGCGGAGATCGGTGAAGAGATGATGCTAGATGAAGACGTGCAACTCGATGAAGCTTCAACCAGTCTTTTTGCCGAGCTACCGGCCAAACTCTTGGCGCTCGCGCGATTGTCTCCGCTGCAGCAGAATGGATCGTCATCTACTCAGCTCATTGCCGCGGGTGCGACTACACCAAACGGTGACGATGTACTCCAGCTTGTTCACCTGCGCGCTCTTGAATGCCTCAACAATGTTTTGCTCACACTCGGCCGTCAAGGCGCACGTGCGGCTGCGTTCGTCTCGTCCAACGCGAAAACACTTCAAGCGACATGGAATACTCTTTTCGAGCTTGTACTCACCTTTGGCGCTCAACACGAGCCGGGCAAGGGCAAGGCAAAGCAGAGCGAAGGCGATCTCGCAAATGAAGATTGTCTGGCAGCAACGATCAACTGCATTTGGGCACTCGCTCGCATAGGTCTATCTGATGCGTCTACACTTGTGTGTTCTGACTTGGTGTCTATATTCTATCGTGCTGATATTCTGCGGATTAGTCTGTCGGGCTGCAAGAACATCAGGTCTTGCTCGCACTGGTCGATGCGACTCCTGCTGCTACTCCGGCATTACAGACCGCCTGCGTCGGCGCTCTCGGCTGTCTTGCCATGCGTTCGCAAGTCTCTGTCGACGAGAATAGGGTGCGTTCCCACAGCAGCCAGCTGGTAACAGACTGATGTGGTGACAGGCAATCGCAACTTCTCTGATGGGCTGGCTGGCCTTCATCTCGCCAGATTATGTGAACAATGACGACAGATTCGACATCGCGCTTCAGTCGCTAGACAGCCTGCTCGATGTATTTGCCGATGAAACACGCGATTATGACGTGCCGGTTTTCCGTCTAGCAGGCGCTCTACCTCGCTTCGAGGCTGCGCAGAAAAGCCTGAAAGGCCTCGTACGTGAGCATGGCAAATCAAGTACCTCGGCTGACAGCAGCAAGCAGGTGAAGCGGATCGATAAGCGCAAAGCCTCTGTGCTGCGGCAAAAGGCCGATGCCGCCTTGATCAATTTGAACGCCTTTGTTGCCTATCGTCGGCAGTTCAAGTAATGCAATCTAGACTTTGCCTCTCCAGTGTCGTTGTCTCTGTAACCAGACAGTCATGAGAGCAGCGAGGATGCAGCTCGCAGTATAGATTGCAAAAGTGGCAGCGAAGCATCGTCTGCCTGCGCAGACATTATCCCGAGCATGTCGGCCCTCTGTGGCGCTATCTGAGACTGCGCCTGCCAAGGCGGTGAAAACAAATGAGCCTGCTGCAGATGCGAGACTGATGAGGCCCCAATTGAAGCCGAAATGCTCCAAGGGGAACGCCGTGGAGACAATGGCGGGTATGAGCGTGAAAGTGAGTCCATAGCCGAGTCCGACACCGACACTGAGCAACCATAAGCCAGCCGGCGTCTGCATGACAAAGGCTGCCCAGAGGAAAGCGATGACGAAGAGCAGACAAGCAAACACGAGAAAATAGAGACGCGAGATTGTCCACGTCCGCGTTGTGGCCAGTCCTGCACGCTTTGGCGAGAGCCAGTCGCTCAAAGGACCCGCAAGGAGCCGAATGGCGGTATTGCAGACGGCAATAACGATGACGTGCGTTTTGCGTATATTGAGCGCATCTGTGCCTGGCCAAGCCGGCTCGAGCCAGAGTTGTGGTTGAGCGAGCACGCTCTCGATTACATTGCCTAGCGTGGCGATGGTGGCTTCTGCCGGTCCACTGACCAGCGCTGCGATGAGCGAGAGAAGCCAGAACTGACGATTGCCCATGCAAGATCTGAGTGTGATCGGCTTGGGCGCAGAAGTAAGGTCTGTGGCGGGCAGAAGGAGACTCGATTCGGTGGGCGAAGAGAGTGCATCCCCTTCGCGATCCTGTTGCTCGTCTACGTCTTCCTTGAGCAAAACGGCAGGCGAGCGAGGTATGATGCGCAGTCCGTAGGCCCCGAGCATATTGACCACGAACAGGGTGATGGCGAGAAAGACAAAGAACCGGTAGACATCCAACTCATCGGGCGAGGTGATCTGTGATCGGTCCACGAAGAGCGCCGAAGCGAGTTGTGAGATGAGCAGGGGCGACAGGCCAAAGAGAGCACAGGGAATCGCGATGGCCAAGCCAGGGTGATCGGGAAATGAGCGCGTGGCCGTCGTGACGGCTGCAAAATAGCTTGCAGCAGTCGCCGAACCACTGAGGACGTAGTAGCATGCCAGGAAGATCCACGTGGCCGATGGCGCGATGATGTCGATCGGGTCATCTTTGCTTGCGAGCAGGCTGGGATCATCGGGCGGTGACATCTTGATCGAGCGCGCCATCATGCCGTAGCCGACTGCGAAGAGGACGGCAGCGCAGAGTGACACCCTGTGACGCGAGATCATCATCAGTCAAGCCTTGTAGATATCTGCACGGCCCGACGTACGTTCTTGGTCCTCGTTGATCAACGAGCAATCCCCAGCCGACGGCCGAGATGTACTCGCCGAGAATGGCGCCAATGGCTACATTATTGCTCTGGGACATGCTCAATCCGATCGTCTTTGCGAGCGGGGGTCCCCAGAGTGGGATGGTGAAGATGGAACCGGCGGTGATGGCATTGAGGGAGATGGAGATACACGTGGAGATGGCCAATGCTTTGGCTTGCCATTTCGAGACTGTGCCTCGGCTCGTGTCGTCCGCGTGCTCGCCCGACATCGTTGCTCGCTGAGGGGGCATCTCGATCTCGTCTAGGCGGTCATCACGAGCCAATGACGGCACTGCCACTCACTCGGATCTCGCCAACTCTTGCCACGTCGCGCCGGGTCGATTCGAGTCGAGTGAAGTGAAGTGACGCCATCGGAGCAGGAGAGGTAGACACCTGGCTAGCGATGTTCAGACGGGTACTGCTGGCCACTGCCGTCGGCTTGATGGCCATGTCAGCTCGTGCGACCGACAGGAGGACAGCCGAAGACCTGTCGGCCGATCAACTCGTCTTCAACACCGACAAGGGACCCATCGCAACTTCGGCCTTGCCGTCTCTGTCTGACATGCTGACAGTTCAGAGGAGTGCTAGCTTCTTCTACGACTACCTCCGGGAGGGATCTGTTGCCGAACGACTGGCTGCACCGGTGCTGAAGACGACGCTCTTTGTGCCTACTAACACGATCATCTCTCAGCTCGCTCGCAAGCCACACGAGGGAGCGCCTGGCGAGGAGAAGATCTACTCGACCGAGAAGGACGAGGAGAAAGCGCGAGCGGAGTACTTGCAAGACTGGGTCAAGACGCACGCTGTTGCCGAATCACTCGAGCTCAAGCTTGATGATCTGAGCGAGAGAGACTCGTTGCTCAAGGACCATCCCATCACGTTTACTCGCGCCGAAGCAGCAACTGCTGTAGATGCCTGGGCTAGCATACTCGTCGGTCCCAGACAGGCTCGCGTCATCGACGCTGTCGAGGTAAGGCACCTCCAATTCGGCCATGCAAGACCACGCTCATGATGAGAACAGTGCTCGAATGGCTGGATTTACATGCTCGACGGCGTACTCGGCTTGTGAAGACGGTGTAACACTGTTCGTGTTGTTTCTTCACTGACTTATTACATCTCCTTGTTGACAAGCCAACCTCTCGCCGCGTCACATGACCGACATCTCCTCGTTGCCACGCCATCGCTTTGTTACAGACAGCTGCTCATCCCATCTTTCTGGCGGAAAATGAAAGTGGACACTGGTCATGATCTTCAGCATACTCCCTCTCGTCTTCAGCGCCGCCGGCGCAGCTATCGATCAGGCCACACGTGTTGGCCAATTCGACCCCGCCTGCTCTGCTCGTCGTCGTCTCCTGACGATTGTTGCCGCGTCTCGCGCCTTGACCCCTCGCTTCCTAGTGCTTGATCCCACACAACGCTGCTCCTCCCGCCCAAGGATAGAGATCATGCTTGCTACGATGTTTGGAATGCTCAGCCTCGTATACATGGTCGCCGCTGCTGCCGTTCAGGCAGGTCAATATGCGGTCCAGCCATTCCAGATTTGCCTGCTCGACACGACGTTGATTGGCGGTCGACGTTGGTTGTTCGGTTTCGAACTTGAGCATACGCCAAACGCCCTTCAGCCCTTCACCGCGAAAGCAGAAGACGACGATACGCCGCTTCACTGCACCCCTGCCTTCACACGCGATCCCAATTCACACCCTTTCGAGTGCGACTGTATGGGTGTTCTCTACCATCCCTGGCGCAGCTGATTGCACTTTCCCCCGTAGATCTCGCAACAGATCTCTTCAGCTCCAAGATCTCGACGAAGATTGCCTTCGTCTTTCGCGTCGAGGGCAAATACCTCACCTACGAGCTTCTGCCCTCTACGGCCTTTCACACAGGGTAAAGTGGCGTCGGTCATGACGACGAGAACGCTGAAATCGTTCACAGCCTCAAATCGTGGTCGCTTCATTGCGATCAACAGCTCGTCGAGGAGCGCAAGTCGACCTGACGCGCATGGCTGCAATAGGTCGAATCGCTACAATCTCAATGCATGCGCATTTGTCCTGCTCTATATGCATTACAGGCAGTCGCTTGTTGCAAGCTTCTCAGTCTCTGCGCTTCCTCTACGATACAAAGTACAAGCACTTGCATTAGTGCGCTGCTGCACCGACCTTTCTTGAAAAGAACGGCAGCTTCAAGACGCCCGAAGCGTCGGCTCCCAGGAACCCCACACATGCACCAGGCCGATTCGTTGCAGCCCTCTGGTCACCTCAGCGACTTACCATGATGGCACTGACACGGGGTACATCTGTGTCGCGTCGCAGCCAGCAATGAAAGCCCCCTTGACCCCTCTATGAGTTGCCTGACTTCCTTCCACGTTCCTTTTCTCTCTCGCCAAAGCAGAAGACAGAATCAATGCTCGCAATGATGTTCGGAATGCTCGCTCTCGCATACACCGCCGTCGCCGCTGCTGCTGCTGCGCCAAGAGGACAATACGCTCTCAAGCCGAGCCAGATGTGTGACCTCAATGTGAACTACATCGGCGGTGGCTCAGAATCACTGCTGCTGCAGCTTAACTACCGTGGTGATAACTACCCGCCCTTCAGCGTTACGCTGGTCCCCGATGAACCGTTCACCTGCTTGGACCTTACGCCGTTCAGCTCAACAGAGGGCTCACACGCCGCCGAGTGCACTTGTACGCACCCCCAACACTGCCGCTGTTTTGCTGACTACTCTCTCTTGCAGACAACACACTCAAGCCAGACCGTTCGGTCTATACCAAGATTGATCTCCTTCTCCGTACCGATGGCAAATACCTCAATTATGAGCTCCTGCCTTCCATGGTTCGCACTATAGGGTACAATCTCTCTTGATATGACAAAGCCGCTACTGAACTTGGATGCAGTTTCAAATCTTGGAGTCTCGTGTGCGAGAAGCAGCCCGTCGAAGAGCGCAAGTCGCGCTGACTGCAGTAATTTGCGCGATCAATGCATCTATGTTCGCCCTCCTGTGGTTGCACCCCACATGTGGTTGCGGATCACGCACCACCTCACAGACACGAGCTTCGGAATCCGCGGGTAGAGATCAGCCCACACAGCTGCCCATCAATCGATACTTATCGGCGCCAAACATGCGACGTGCGAGTGCCTTTCGCTTCGCCCTTGCAGAGGCACGTTCACCGCAGAGACCCATTGTTGCCAGAGCAACAGTCTCAGTGTAGCCTCTGAGAGCTTTGGCGACTCATGCGCGCCACACAATCATGTGCACAAGAGATTGTCTCCACGTCGCGATGTCCACTCTCCTCTTGCCCCTGATCGAGTTGTCCAGCATCATCCCCCGTGTCTTGCCTCCCTCGCCAAACGATGAGAACCAAGTTCGTCACAATGATTGGGGTGCTTGCTCTCGTGTACTCTGTCGCCGCAGTCGCTGTGCAGAAAGCTCAATACGCTGTCCAGCCCGTCCAGCTATGTAGTCTCACTTTCGGTCTCATCGGCGGCCGCGCGGACTCATTTTTATTCCAGCTCGAGCACTTTGGTCCTGAAGACTCGCCATTCAGCGCCACGACGTTGACCAAGCGATCGCTCGCCTGTCAGCCGGCATCGCCGCAGTACACAAGAGGCGGCTCAGATGCCACCGAGTGCCTGTGTATGCACGCGATATCCCTATGCGACGCTACCTCACTATCTTGATTGGCAGATTTTGTGAGCACGCCAGACGGTTCCATCCATTCCAAGATCGACATCGTCTTCCGCATTGACGGCAAATACCTGAATTATGAGCTTTTGCCTTCTTTGGCCGACGACAAAGGGTACGCAGGCTCTCGCTATGACAACCATGCTGCTGACTCTCGCCGTTAGTCTCGCATTTTGGAGCCTCAAATGCGGTAGCCATCTGATTGAAGAGCGCAAGTCGTGATCCTTTACGATACGCGACGCGACACAATGCATTGTCATCTGCCCTTCTATATCTGATCTCGTTGCAGACGATCAACTCACGCTGAGCACTGCTCCTGGGAGTACGGGCGATACATATCATCAGTATATATACCACACTTGCGCACTATCGACCGACTAGGGGCACACGACTTGAGCGTCCCTATGCCTTACCACGTTCTGCTCAAGCTGTCTGTGCATCGGCACGTTTTTAAGGACAGCGTAGTCGTCCGATCGTTGCTCAGCAACTCATTATCGTTATTGCCATCGCGAGCCAGAAGAGTATTACGCTGAATACGACGTCTGACTCCTATTGCCCCTCTTCGAGTCGTATAAAAGCGACCAAATTTTCCTTCCTTGCCAGGCTCTTGACAACACGATGCTCGCCAAGATGATCGGAATGCTCGCTCTTGCATCAGCCGTAGCTTCTGCTGCAGTGCAGACAGGACCCTACCCTATTCAATACCTCCAGCTCTGCAGCCTTAATATGGACTTGATTCGCGGCGGACGAGAGTCGCTGTCGTTCCAACTCAAATATACCAGCGACGAAAACATGCCTTTCATCCTTACGACGGCGGATGAGCATCCTTTCGAGTGTCTGCCGGCACCCCAGCGCTACTCAGATGAAGCCTCATTGTACGATGATGTCTGCTTATGTAAGGGATCGACACATTCGTCTTGTCCGGAGCTTATCTGTCTTATTGAAAAGATACTGTACAGAAGACCGACAAATCCTACTCTACCGACCTCCAGATCGTCTTCCATACTGACGGCAAACATCTCACTTACCAGCTGTTGCCTTCCAAGTTCAACAACAAGGGGCACGAGTCTTCCCGTTCGTTCGTATGAAGACAATGCTGACGCTATATACAGCCTCAAAAAGTGGTCACTCCACTGCGGTGACCGTCTCGTCCATGAGCACAAGGCCAAAGGAGTGTCAATCTAGCTGGATTCGACTTGTTCTGGCGATCACGTGATCGATGCATTGCCGTTTGCCCTTCTGCGCTTACGTCCCTGCCTCGACTTCCTCTACTGCCTTGATTGGTGTCTTACAATCTTACTCTGGAGAGAACGTGCCGTCCGCGCAGTCGTGGTAGCAACGGTCCTGCCTCGTTGTCCCGTTCGAGCTACCTCTCCGATGATACTTCGCCAGAGCGACAGATTGGCATGCCCCTGTGATCAGCTGAGCTCACCACTCGCCCTCCGCAGCAAAGAACGCCTTTAAGATGTTTACTAAGGTCTTCAAGACAATCCTGGCTCTCGCATGCGCCACAGTGGCAGCAGCGGTCGTCCTGCCTGTCAAAACGGAGCACGAATGTCTCTTCGCGGCTGATCTTCTCAACGGCGGCAACATCTTACTCACTCTGTATATCGAGTACGAATCGGATCCTGTCTATGGGGACAGCTACTTCGATCAGATGAAGTATGACGGCCAGACTTTCAATTGCGCCATCATTGGGGAGACAGACTCGACGTCCTCGTCTTGCACAGGTCCGTTGGCTACCTGTACAGACATACGATGAACCTGACTGAGCACAGTCGAGTCTGATGCCTACTCGCTGCCATTCACCCTCAAAACGAGTGCTGAAGACGATATCTCTTACAATCTCAGAGATGCCAAATGGAAGGGCGTTGGGTAAGCTACATATGGCCCGAGCTATTCCATGCTGATCGCGACCGGGCAACGCAGCATCAAGTCGTACCAGATGGTCTGCGATGGCCAGCTCATGCCCATCAAGTATGATTAGGCGATTCCGCGCGAAGTGCTATTGCGCTAATGTCAGCACGATTGCATTGGCGCCATAGGAAGCAAGCGGCTTCCGAGTCAGACTTCTCGCTCGAGCGTGGTGCTTTATACAATCCCTTGACACCTGACGGCTTGGCCACTGAAGCGCTGACGCACACGATGCATGGCGCGATCTTGCGGGTGCGAGCCGGGAGCCACTGGCGCATACCCTTTCCATGGTGCATCGCCTTTCGATGAAGCCCCTGACTGCTCAAACTGTCGAATTGATACGCCTCATTCTTCGGCGATAGACATCAGTCGTCATTGCGATGGCCCCCTGTCGCTGTCTCGTTCGAGTTGAGCATCTTGTGCAACGAAACGCAACATGCCTGATTGCCCAGGAGAATCGTGGCCTAGCGACCTGCCTTCATCGGATTCGTGCATTCAGACAAGAGAGCATGATGTTCAGCAAAGCCATCAAGATCGCTGTTGCCATCGCCTGCGCGACAGCGGCAACAGCGGTTGTCTTACCCGTCAAGGCAGAACACGAATGTCTTTTTGCAGCCGATCTACTCACCGGAGGCAACATCCTGCTCACCCTCTATCTCGAATATGATGCCGATGACAGCTCCAATTACGCTTACAGTCAGATCAAGTACAACAAAGATACCTATGAGTGTGCCAAATCCGACGGAAGTGTCAACACGGTCTCCCAGTGCTACCGTACTTTTGTCTTTCGCTTGACCGATGGATTTGAGCTGACGGAGTAGCAGTCGGTACCGATGAGCTTACAATGCGTTTCATTCTGACGAGCACTACAAAGAACGAGCTCTCGTACAATCTTCAAGGTGCCACTTGGAAGGGCGTCGGGTATTGCTGGCTTTTTGCGTGTGCACATCATGCTAATCGAGTGATTGCAGATTCAAGTCCTACGCGATGGTCTGCGATGGCCTGCTTATTCCAATCGCCTGAGATCTTCCTTAGAATACGCGGGACTGTTGTCGAGTGCATCGCTCTCGGGTCAAGCGAGGCGTCAAGCCAGGTCAATAACGTAGATGAACGCTGCTCATCACTGCAAAGGGCTAAGGGCAGAACTAAGCGTCTCGAGCCATCTTTGCCAAAATGAATGCATTAGGCAGCGTCCGAAGGTGGGAGCTCTCCTGACATGGCTTCCGGCGTAGCAGCAGCAGCAGCGGCGGCGGCAGCGGCAGCTTTCTTCGCTTTAGCGATCGCTTTGGGACCCGTGCCTCTCGGCGCTCTCGGCTTTGCGCCTGGCTTGAGGGGAGCAGGCGCGCGCTTGCGTGGCGGTTTCTTCTTTTCAGGATCGACTTTACTACTCATTGAGGGAGCTGGCGAGCTTCTCGTGGTCGTGTCGCCCAGCTCGGAGTCATCCGCTTCTTCCGCTACATCCTCAGTATAGACGACTCGCTTGGCTTGATATTCTGAATGTTCGCTGCCAAACCAAGAGGTGATGACGACTTTGTAGCCACTGACATTGGTGAACTCGCGGGTCTGAGCGCTCCATCGTCGAGTCTTTGCAGGATTGAGATCGAGGCGAGGCGCCTGTATGAAAGCATTGCTGTATTTTGGCAGTGGCTGTGTCGGGAACGGCCGCGATTTCGTCTCTGGCGGCAAGGGGATCTCACGGTTGTCCAGATCTATAGCCGGTGGGCTGCGTATGCGCGTGTACGTAGGTACTTTGACTGCTGTCGTTGGAGCTGTACCTCTTTCTATCGTTCTGCCCGACAAACTGATGCTTTCAGCAAGCGCACGAAAGCATAAAGTGTGAATCGTACCCTTTGATGCCTTTGCGCCAATTTTTACCCGGTCCGCTGTCTGCCTTGCGCTTGACGGCTTTCTTGTCAACTTGGGTCGGATCGCTACCGTCAAGTTCTCCACCGTCATTGGCGTCTGCTTTGCGCTTGCTGCTGCTTGGATGAGGCAGCTCGGGCGTGCCCATTAGGTACGGCGAGATCAGTGACTGAGGGTCTTGACGAGAGAGCTGAGAGGTAGAAGCACGGGGCGCGTTCATTGGCGCAGGTGGGTGCAGAGGCAAATCGCTCGAGGTAGCGCGGTTGTCACTTCTCAGATGGTCATCCTCTTCCGTCGAGTTGCCGCCTGTATGTGTCCTTTGCAAGGGCTGTCGCTCTGGCGAACTTGATCGTGAACCGTCGCGTTCGTCTGACGAATAGCTCGCTTGTGAATCTTCTTCCTCTTCCTCCTCGTTATCTCTATTGCGTTGAGCGTCGACCGGACTGAGCGGCGATTCCGAGCGCGAGCGTGATGTCGCACGAGAACCTTGCTGGGCAGATGAGCTCTGAGAGCCGCGTGAAGGCAATGTCTGCGCTGATGAGGCACGATCAAGTTCGGGCGTGGCTGCTGACGGCTCGCTAGGTCGTGCGCCTGTGACACAACTTAGCAATCGCAAGAGAACCAAAAGCTCAGCAAGCTTGCCTAGCTTGAATTTGAGCTTGAAGCCACCGGGAGCAACCTTCGGTGGCGGGGCAGGACTTTGTTCGGCTTGATCCATCTCGACGCCCTCTCTGGCTCGTGAAGCGTTTCGACTTGCGCGCGCCTAGCAACGGTCGCGATCACGAATTCAAGTTTACGGGGAAGGCCTATCATTCATCATTCGACCACGTCACCGCACAGGGTACACCGATCAGTCGCTTGACGTGCTGCTGCTACAAACCATCCTTGCATTGCTGTCGTCGGCGTTCGGAGTGCGCATAGTGACCAGCTAAGTCGCACAAGATGGTGCGCACGTCCTTGCTAAGCGGAATGCGATGCACTTATCACGCGTGCCTTTGGGTCAGGCACCGACTCGCAAGGCCAAGAAGGGCTTGCTCGGCTCAGCCAGTACGAGTGACAATGCAGCAGCGAGCTCAAGCGGGAAGAAAGCGCAGGTGCGCAAGGCCGACTGGAAGGAAGGCTTCAAGAAAAAGACCGCCGGCGTATCTGACATGTCGGCCTCGCTCACCTCAGACAGAGCATGTCTGATCTTGCACGTACGCCGACAGGACCTTACTTTCGACCATCTCCAACGAGACGATCAATGACAATCTCCGGAAACGCTATGAGAATGCTGAGATCTACGCGAGTCGACCGTACATCCGCTTGCCTGATGGTGCTGACAAGCGGAGCAGACTTACATTGGTCACGTCTTGATCTCCGTCAATCCGTTCCGCATGCTGCCCATCTACAACAACGCGACGCTTCATTCCTACCGGGGCAAGAACAGATTGGAGATGCCCCCACATGTCTACGCCGTCTCCGAGTCTGCCTACTACAACATGACATCCTATAACCAGAACCAGTGTGTCATCATCTCCGGAGAGTCTGGTGCAGGCAAGACCGAAGCGGCAAAGCGCTTCATAGAGTATACTGTCGAGGTCTCAAAGCAAAACGCGGCTGGCTCGAGCAAGGCGAGTCGCATCAACGAAATGGTGCTTGCCACACAACCTCTGCTCGAATCATTCGGATGCGCAAAGACACTCCGCAACAACAATTCGAGTCGACACGGCAAATATCTTGAAATCGAATTTGACGCCGCGGGCGTGCCTATCGGTGGCATCATCACGAATTATCTGCTCGAAAAGTCAAGAGTGGTCGGACAAATCGACGACGAGCGGAATTTCCACATCTTCTACCAGCTCACGAAAGCAGCAACGCCTGCTCAGCGAGAGGCATACGGCCTTCAGGGTCCAGAAGCCTATGCTTACACTTCCCGATCTCGTTGCTTTGACGTGCCCGGCATTGACGATGTTCAAGATTTCAGAGGTACACTGGAAGCCATGAATACCGTCGGACTTACTGCGGCAGAGCAAGACGAAATCTTCCGAGCGCTTGCGACTGTTCTATGGCTCGGCAATGTCTCATTCGTCGAGGATCAGGAGGGAAATGCAGCGATCAAGGATCAAAGTGTGCCCGACTTTGTGGCGTACTTGCTGCAAGTCGATCCGGCTGCGGTCTCTAAAGCGCTCACCAGTCGTGTCATAGAAGCCCAACGAGCTGGTCGCAGAGGATCAGTCTACGATGTCCCACTCAATCCGGCGCAAGCCTCAGCTGTTCGAGATGCTCTTGCAAAATCTATCTACGAGCGATTGTTCGAATGGCTTGTGACGAGGGTCAATCAGTCAATGAAGTCTCCTCCAGGCGCTACCCAAAGAATTATTGGCGTGCTCGATATCTACGGCTTCGAGATCTTCAAAGACAATTCATATGAACAGCTTTGTATCAATTACGTTAACGAACGACTTCAGCAGATCTTCATCGAACTGACGCTCAAGCGAGAGCAAGAGGAATACGATCGTGAGCAGATCAAGTGGACGCCAATTTCCTATTTCAACAACAAGGTGTGTATTGCTTGGCGTGACAGCCCGCGAGGAGCTGAGGCTCTGTCTGATGCCGCAGATTGTTTGCGATCTTATTGATGGCAAGCGACCGCCTGGCGTCTTTGCTGCTCTCAACGACGCATGTGCGACTGCGCACGCCGACCCAACGGCTGCAGACTCTTCTTTCGTTCAGCGCATGGGCATGCTCTCCGCTCATAAACACTTTGAAGGTCGCGGCGATAAGTTCCTCATCAAGCACTATGCTGGCGACGTCACGTACAATATCGCCGGCATGACGGACAAGAACAAGGACGTCCTCTCCAAGGACTTGCTAGATCTTGTCAACTCGAGCGGCAATCCTTTCTTCCATACTCTCTTTCCCGATCATATCGATCCCAATTCGAAGAAGCGGCCGCCTACAGCCAGCGACAAGATCACCTCATCCGCCAATGCGCTCGTCGAGAAGCTCATGCGATCGGAACCGAGCTATATCCGTACGATCAAGCCAAACGAGAACAAGAGTCCCTCAGAATTCAATACTGCCAATATTCTGCATCAAATCAAATATCTCGGTCTGCAAGAGAACATTCGCGTCCGTCGCGCTGGTTTTGCGTACCGCAACACGTTTGAAAAGATGGTCGAGCGGTTTTATCTCCTCTCACCCGCAACTTCGTATGCCGGCGACTATATCTGGAACGGCGACTCGCGTTCCGGCTGTGAACGTATACTCAAGGACACAGGTATTGCTCGTGAGGAATGGCAGATGGGGACTACCAAGGCCTTCATCAAGAACCCAGAAACAGTCAGTGGACATACATTGTGCTATCGACACTGCTTACACATACCGAGCAGCTCTTCTTTCTCGAACACATGCGGGATAGGTATTGGCATAACATGGCGGCGAGGATCCAGCGTGCGTTCAGGAACTACATGCGTTACAAGCACGAATGCGCCAATCGAATACAAAGGTTCTGGAAGAACAAGAAAGAAGGGCTCGCATATGTTCAGCTGCGTGACTATGGCCACACGGTGCTCGCATCGCGTAAAGAACGCAGACGGTTCAGCTTGATCAGTATGCGGCAGTTCCGAGGCGACTATCTCGATGTCAATGGTCGTAGTGCCCAGGGCACCATGCTGAGGCAAGCCTGCGGTCTAGGCAACGAAACTGTCGCATTCAGCACAACTATACATCTGCTGGTGTCTAAGCTCGGCCGCTCGAGCAAGCCCAGCCCACGATACTTCGTATTGACTGATAAAGCAGCCTACATCTGCATCACGCAGCTTGTGCAGGGGCGTGCGACGACATCAGTTGAGCGCAAGATACCCCTCGTGACGATATCTGCAGTTGCTTCCTCTACACTGCGCGATGACTGGGTAGCACTACGCTTACAGTCATCTGTCGAGGGCGATCTTCTGTTCTCCTGTCTTCTCAAGACCGAACTGATCGTGCACCTATTACAACGCACCAACGGCAACATCAGCGTCACCGTAGCACCCTCTATCGAATACAGCAAGAAGAAAGACAAGAAGGCGATCATACAGTTCAAGAAGGACGAGACCATCAGACGTGACGATGTCTACAAGAGCTCAATCGTGTCTGTGTCGACAGGCGAGCCTGCGGCCTCCGTCTCGCGACCGCCTGCTCAACGTAAACCGGGCGTTGCCAGACCCATCACATCTGGCAAACTGCTCCGCGCTGGTGGTCCAGACGTGCGTCAGACGCAATGTCAATATGATGAATGTGCTCACATATATGGTTGCCACAGAAACCTCGGCCGAAGCAGGCACCGAAGCCACAAGTGCGCGAGCTGCCTGGTGCGACAAAGCCCTTACCGCCGCCTGCTCTTGCCGGCATAATGTCCGGCGCGATCCCTCTAGCGCCTCCAGCGCCAGTAGCTGCCAGTAGAACGCCCGTTGCTCCCACGCCTCCTGCTGATCCTATGCTGAAGACCGCACCAGCCAGCAATCCGTTACGCGCAGCTGCGCCGGCGATCAAGCCGGTGACACCGAAAGCACCTGCTGCACCCATGGCGTCGCTCAATGGGGCGCTACCGAAGCCACCCCCGCCACCGCCTGCAGCGCGCGCTCCACCACCGCCGCCTGCACCGCCCGCAAAGCCGATGCTGAAGGCGCTTTACGATTTTGCCACGACCGAGACAGGCGAGCTCAACTTGACCAAGAACGAGCAATACGAACTCGTACAGAAAGACGACAACGGCTGGTGGCTCGTCAAAAAGAATGGAGCCGAGGGCTGGGCGCCTTCAAATTACTTGGCAGAGGTCAAGAAGCCTACGCCGGCGCCGAAACCTGCTGCCCGACCTAATGGCACCACTACGCCAAAACCCGCAGTAGGCGCAAAGCCTGGCACTGCGACACCTCCCGTCAAAGCCAACGGAGCTGGACCTGGTCAGTTGGATCTTGCTGCCGCACTAGCCAAGCGACAAGCGCAGATGAACGGCAATTGATTGGAATGAATTGCATTAGCTTGACGCGCTCCTGGGATCTTGCGCGTAGTCTCCGCCGCGGCGTGATGCTAGTGTCCATTCTTATCAGCATATCTCGTATCTCCGCAGCCACTGCTTCGATCAACGATCCGGCTCTGACTATTCGACCACGCAGCGATGAGCTACTGTTCACGTGGGATCTTTGGTGTCGGTTCGATGCAGGAGCGTTTTGGCCGAACTGATCGCCCTCAAAGCTGCCGTTCAGGTCGATTGCGAGACCGAAAGTCATCCGCTGATGGGCTACTTGGACTTTGATGATGCCAAACCGAGCAATATCAGTCTCTTTCGCACAGCCACTGGCCGCTATGTCTGCAGACCCGGCAAACAGGCAGAACTGGCATACTTGATGCAGGGAATGTGCTAATGCAGCATCTCAGGTGTCCGAGCCGTTCTTCCAATTTGACCTTGAGCCAGCTGTGGTCATGCCAGACGAGCTTCAGCTTCCTGTGCACCTCTGGAAGACTGTCTTCCCTCGCGCACACCGTCAGCAAAGTTGGGGCTCACCCGACGATGCCTGTTGCCGTGTCGTACGTTTCTGCATCCTCTCGCAGGCATTCACTCATCGTTTTCAGGGCATCTACTGGAGCATCTCAATTGATGTCACGACGGGAGATCTGATTCGACATTCGCAAGTTGGCGGTAGGCACGTCATCTTTATCCAGTAACAGTGCAGTATGAGCTAAAAGACATGCACGCAGACAATGCCGGGCTGCGTGGCGCCCCGATGATGGGTACAGAAAGTGTCCGCCAGATTACATTCCACCGAGCGACCCTCAATGGCAAGCTTGCGAGACGACAGGCACGTTGCAATGGCTGGTGACCGATCCGCGGCATACACAACGATGAAAGTCTTGCTCGTTCGGTATACGCAGCTTAATGCACTCGTCTTGAAAGCATCGCGTGTGGTGTTTAGCTACTTGACAGTTCCGCACTTACACACGACGAAAAGTCGTCTTATACTTTGCACGCAGCCGTCATGCCGCTGACTGTCAGAAAGCTGTGACCCCGATTGGCTCACATGATCTGGTTTAGATCGCTTTTCGCGCGGGCCGAGTGTCATTGCGCTTTCGCTCGCTGCGCCTGCAGTTCTCTAGCTTCGTCGATGACGGCTCTCCTGACGAGACATATCGCAAGACCGACGAATGATCCTACAAAGTGTCCGACGAAACAGCCCAGCAAAGGCGTGATGGGCCATGACTGCAAAATATCAGTTCGTAATGACCGAGCGGAGTTACGTGTGACTGACCTGCCATGGTCGATCCCAGTCGAGTGGTATGGGAATTGCTCCGAGCCAAGCACCGACGACGGTGCCCGTCATGGGCGCGAGAATAGCAATGTCCGTCTCTGTTCGAGGACTTCGCGGCAGCGTCAGCTCGGTCGTATGCGCATGATGCACAAACTGACTCGAAGAGCGAGATCAGTCTGATCCATGTCCATCGTCCTGCGGTCGTACGCAGCGACACCGCGGCCGCCAGGGGCGAGACAGCAAGTACGCTGATCTGCAACGAAAGCAAATATGTATATTGTAGTTTCCTGAACGTGTATGTCAGGAGAAAGCCGGGAGCACTGCTTTGCATGCTTACCGAAGCAAAGGCGCGCCGAGTAGGAAGATGATGACGTGAATGACCAGAGAGGCGACAATTATTGTTGCTGCTGATTCGATAATCCTCTGCATGCTGTCTTTAGCGCGTCTCAGGCATGACGGGCAAAGACTGACAGCAAGCCTCTGAAGTACGCTCGACGGTTTGACTGGTGCGCGCGCTCCCGCTTGAGCTGCCTCTAGCGCTTGTATCTCCTGAGTCCGCCAGCGAGCTACGAACCAGCTGAAAGCAGACTGAACAACGGCACAGCCGGCAATGGACCAAATCATGCTGTCCAGTGTACGACTCGGCTCAACATAGGGTTCAATGAGGTTGGCAAGCGAGCTTGGCAGCCCCGCTCCTCGGCTTCTTGGGAGCAGAAAGGCCGTGTAGAAGAGGAAAGCGGATTGGCCGACGATGAGACGGGTGTATCGGTCTTCGGTCTCTGTCGTCGGTGCGAGAATAGGCATAGGCGGAGAGGCTCCATCTCTGACTGCAGGTGCTACTGCCTGGTCAGCTGCCGTGCTCTTGCGCTTCTTGGCCATCTCTGCGCTCGTCCTCTGTCGACATGTCGCGATCGCGTCGATTGCATCATCACGCGTGCTCGCACCATCACAGCCTCACATCATCATGCGCGCGCCTCGAGACCCTCCTCTTCTGCGAACACTTATCGATCTTCGCTGTTGTGCATGATGGTCGAAGCTAGGAAGCAGTTCACGCTGTACAGTCACAAAGGTATGCCAAGCGGCGTGCACCAAGCGCTCAGCTCAGCATGGCTGTCAGGTGGCCCAAACGGCTGGAAAGTGGCTTTGGTACTCTCAGAACTTGGCTTGAGCTCGCGAGTGGAAACGATCTATCTCGATTTCTCGTCTGGCGAGCACAAAAGACCGCCCTACATTACCCTCAACCCGAACGCTCGCGTACCTACCCTCGTTGATCGCCGGCATGGCATGCTCGCCGCACTTGAAAATGACGCAGCGGTAGTACGACGACGAATTTGTGGTATGGGAAAGCAATGCCATCATCAAGTACCTCGTCGATCGATACGATCCCGAGCACAAGATCTCAGCAACCGGTGACGATATCTATCTGCAGGACCAGTGGCTTTCTTTTCAAGCTTCAGGGCAGGGCAGCTACTTCGCACAAGGGGTCTACTTTCACTACTTTGACGAAGACCAGAACGAAGTGGCGAGGACGCGCTACGAGAATGAGATCTTGCGCGTCTTTGGCGTGCTAGAGAGTGTCCTCAGCCAGCACGATTGGCTCGTAGGCGACAAGTACTCCGTGGCTGATCTGGCATTCCTGACGTGGAACCAGACCGGCATCAAATTGACAAGTCGAGTACCTGACTTCAAGGGGTTCGAGAAAGACTTTCCGTCCGTCGCAAGGTGGCATGCAAAGATACTGTCCCGGCCGGCTGTACAAACCGTCCTTGCAGAGAAAGAGCGTCTCACCCGTCGTGACAGCGCTTGATGTCTTCGCAGGTTGCAAGATCTTGCTCGGAGATAAGGCTACGCCCGCGAACGATGAGCAAGGGGTCATGCTGGTTGACTGAATATTGTCTCCTACGCGACGGCGTCAAATATGCATCGAATCTCAGCAGACATCGCTCTGAGGTCGTCGTCAGCAGATCTCGAGCTTCGGTGTCCCGCACGTACTTTGTAGCAAAATATGTAGCTGCCGACATCATCGTATACGGGCAGTTCGCCGTCCTCGTCATACGTGACGTAGTCGCCAAAATCGTTACTCGCACCGCACCAATAGCTCACTGAACCTCATGTCATTTGAGCAACAGACATTCTTAGATGGCGCATACTCCATGAACATGCTGCCCATCCACGGTCAGCCATAATATTGCCGTTCAGAGTATAGACAGTATAGCCGGTATGAGTCGTGCTGCCTTTGTGAATTGGATCTTTCGCTTGGAGGAGCACGTCGCAACCTTGATTCGCACAATGTCCGTTGATAATCTCACTGGCTCGCACTCCACACAGGAAGACGACTGAGCAGACCAAAAGCTTGACAGATTGGATGGCCATCATATCTTTGCTGTATGACTTTAGCGTCGTGATCGCGAATGACGGTAAGTACAGCGCGCAACGATGGTAACATCGGTCGTCATCGCAACAATGCGAGCAGCTGTCAACCGGTAGCTCGAGACAAATGGATTCGCTTTGGGCTGTAGCGTGAGACGCGTCAACAGGCAGACGGGTGTAGCTCGCAACCAATGCATGTGACGAACACATCAGCCGGGCGACGGCTCCGAAGTATCAGCAGTCTCCGCTCTGGTGACACATTGAGTCACGTAGGTCTGATGGTTTGACGAACGCTCACTGGCTTGCAAAGAATGTAATTGCCAGTACTGTCGAGTACGGGCTGATTGCCAGCCTCGTCGGCGGTGACGATGTGCTCATTGTAGAAGCCTCGACCACACCAGTAGCCCACTGAGCTAGTCATCAGGCGCTATATCGACATATTTGGTGGAGTTGCTTACACCAAGCACATTTTGCCCAAGGCACGTTGAGCTCGAGATCACCCACAGTGGGCTGCACAACGTGTGCGCTGTGAGTCGTAGTGAGCTTGTCGTCCTCAATGGATTTCTGGAGCAGGACCGAGCAAGACTTTCGATCGCAGCTGCCTCTGATGATTTCACTCGCCCAAACTGCGGTGAAGCCTACGAGGAGGCAGCACAGAGACTTGAACAGGTCTTTGGTCGTGATCATCTATCTGTCTTTACTTCAAGATCCGCTGTACTTAGCTGACAATGGTCGAAAGGTCAAACGAACAGGCGCGCGTTTCAGAATTCCGCACGTGAAGAAGGATCTCACAATGCTTGCGAGACAGAGCAAGTCTCGGCATTGGCGCGAGTTGTCGCAGAGTTGCTAGCATGACACAGTCACAGCGTCGGTAGCATGGCACAGCGCAGGCAGCATCGCAGCAGACGGTAAGCCTGAGAGCGGAAAGGGGGCAGCTTAGATTTTTATAGACATAGTCGAATGCATGACGCAAGCTGCAGGCCTTAGAGAACAGGGATGGCTCAATATCACATCGGAATGTCGGTCCGGCTGTTCCTGCAAAACAGATTCGAATTCGACTTCGCGTCTGAAATTTTTGAGCGTGCAGCCAGCGAACGGATGACTCTCTGATGACGACTTTCACACCCTTTGAGCCAGTGTCAGCTCAAGCGGGCTCAATCTCCTTTGGTTTCCTATCTTCTGCCGACGTCAGGCAGATTTCGGTGCTCGAAGTCAGCTCTGCGGCTACATTTGGCGCAACAGACGAGCCTATTGCAGGAGGGCTCTATGATCCTCTGCTGGGCCCATCCGATGGTTCTGCAAGGCAGAGACCGGGCGCAAGATCGTCAAGGTCGAGTACGCTCTGCGCCTCGTGTCAGCTGGGCGAGATGGCCTGTCCCGGTCACTTTGGACACATCGAGCTGCCTGCGACGGTCTTCAATCCGCTCTTCATCTCCAATGCGGTACAACTCCTGAGGGGAATGTGCCACTTTTGTGGACATTTCCTTATGCCAGCTGCTGTCGTACGTCCTCCTGTAGGTCTCGCTGATTGCGCTCATAGGGAGGCTACAGGTCGCGAGTTATACTGGCAAACTCGAGCTGCTCTCACGGGGTCTTGTCACAGAAGCCGACGGGCTAGACGATCTGATCGCTCAGTACAGCTCCAAACAGACTCAGAAGAGAGGCAAGCAGGCGAAGAGAGAAGACATCAAGCCAGAGGACGAGACTATGATTGAAGGGGACGAAGCAGATGAGACGACTGACATGCGAGATCTCATCGATGGCATGCAAGATGAAGCTGCGCTCGTACAAGATGATGCGGAGGACGATGCTATTGTCGACAGTGGCCAGGCGTATCTCAACGCACTCGCTGCATACGTTCAGGACGCAATACGCAAAGCCCAGCAGGCCAACGGCTCAGACTATAGCCTCGATAGCCATAAAGTGGCCATGGCGTATGACCGTCGCAAGCAAGTCGTCAATGAGTTCCTCAAGACGCTCAAGAAGAACAAGTGCGAACGTTGCTCTGCCTTTCCGCATCGACTGAAAGCCGAAGCGAGCTCAAAAGTCCTCGAGTACTCCCTCAAGCCCAAGTATGCCGGCATGAACGCTGCTGCTGGTCTTTCCAAACCAGATCTCGAAGGATTCACGTCTGCGCTCGCAAAGAAAGAGAATGAGCTTGCTGCTCACGGTCGACTGCCCAATGGCGTTCATGGCGCCAACGGCCTGCGAGGCGGTCAGCACGATACCAATGGCTACGATACGCGTTCGATGGATAGCGACCAAGATGATGAAGATGCAGCAGAGCCTCCTCGTGGTCGCATTACAACACCACCGCTCGATCATGGACAATCCTCGGACGACGATGATGATCTGCCAGATCCCGTCGATGCTCCTCGCATGGCCAATGGTCACGCCAGCCGCAAGTCTGCTTCTGCTGAGCAAGATCAAGCCATGCTCGAGGTTGCCGGCGGGGATGGTCAAATTGCGCAGGACATTGGTCTCGGTGCTGCAAAGGACAATGCGAGCAAGCGCCAGCGCCAGACTGAGCGAATCATTCTGCCTGCCGAAGCGCGCGGGCAACTCAGGCGACTTTTCCAGAACGAGCGCGCCATACTGGATCTCATCTTCGCTCCTCACGGGTCAGCTTCGCGCAATCGCACCAAGCCACTCCGTTCGCTGTTTCAATCGATCGGCATGATACCTTCCACTTCCGCCGACACGGGTGCAAGTCCCGACATCTTCTTCATGGACGTCGTGGCTGTACCGCCCTCCCGCTTCAGACCGATGGCGCAGATGGGCGAGAGCGTGCTCGATCATCCCCAGACGACTCTGCTCAGTCAGATCATCAAAGCCAAAGAGTCTTTTGCCAGACAAGCTCAGCGTTTGCGTGCTGCACGTCGAGGTACAATCATCAGTGGCGAATCAAAGCCGCTCAACCCTGCTGCTGTCTACGAGCAAGTCATTGCAGAGATCATCAAGATTCAGGTCGCTGTCAATTCGCTCGTCGATAGCACAAAGAATCCTACGATCATGAAGCGTGGCATGGAGCCACCTACAGGTGTCAAGCAGATCCTCGAGAAGAAAGACGGTCTGTTCAGAATGAACATGATGGGCAAGCGAGTCAACTTTGCAGCTCGTTCTGTCATTTCACCCGATGTCAACATCGAGCCAAATGAAATCGGCGTTCCTCCTCACTTTGCTCGTGGCTTGACGTTTCCGGAACCGGTCACCAAACACAATCTTCATCAGCTTCAGCAAATGATTATTCGCGGTCCTCATGAGTGGCCGGGGGCGCATGCTATCGAACGAGATGATAAGACTGTCATCATGCTCGACCGGATGTCTGCAGATGATCGTCTTGCGCAGGCTCAGCAGATCATGGCGCCTACAATACTCAACAAACGTGGCCTTAGCGTCACTTCTGGTCTTGCGCACACAGCCACTCCTCAGCTCAACTACAAAGTACATCGACATCTTGTCGATGGCGACATCCTCATCATGAACCGGCAGCCGACGCTGCACAAGCCCAGTATGATGTGTCATCGTGCAAAAGTACTTACCGGCGAGCGAACGTTACGCATGCACTATGCTAATTGTAACTCGTACAATGCCGATTTTGACGGCGATGAAATGAACATGCATTTCCCTCAAACACACATTGCTCAGGCGGAAGCGCGCTTCATCGCGAACACCGACAATCAGTACCTTGTGCCAACATCTGGCAATCCGCTGCGAGGATTAATTCAGGATCACGTTGTTGCTGGTGTCCACATGACGAGCAAGGATACCTGGTTTACTCGAGAGCAGTACCATCAGATCATCTATGGTGCTCTGCGTACGGAAGATGACTACACCGGTGGTGGCACGATTAAGCTCGTCAGTCCTGCTATCTTGCGACCGCAGAGGCTCTGGTCAGGCAAGCAGATTGTGAGTTTCCCTGTTTTCTTGGCAAGACATCACGCTGATCGCTATGTCAGATCTCTACTGTCTTGCTCAACATCACGCCGGAGCATTTGCAGGGTCTCAATCTTCGCAGCAAGTCGAAAGTACCCGGACGATATTGGGGCGCACATAACGAAGAGGGCGATGTCATCTTTGTCAATGGCGATCTGCTCGTTGGCATCCTCGACAAATCTCAGTTTGGCGCGACATCCTTCGGCATGGTCCATTCGGTACACGAGCTCTACGGGAGCCTGACGGCGAACAAGCTATTGGGCATTCTCAGCCGTCTTTTCACAAAGTTCCTGCAGCATCGAGCGTTCACATGTCGGATGGACGATCTCATCCTGTCAAAGCGGGGCGACAAGGCACGTTCAACTCTACTGGCGACTGCCAATGACCGTGGCTCGAAGGCAACGCTCGAGTATGTCAAGCTTGAAGACGCCGATCTGAGCAAGCCAGAGACATTGCGCAACCTGAAGATGCGCTACGAAGAAGTCCTACGCGATGACAACAAATTGGCAGGATTAGATGCAGCGATGAAGGGTGCGACTGGCGGACTAACATCGGAAGTCATCAGTGCCTGTCTTCCAGATGGTCTAGTCAAATTTTTCCCCGAGAATAATATGCAGACAATGACGGTATCTGGCGCCAAGGGTAGCAATGTCAACGTTTCTCAGATCTCCTGTCTTCTTGGACAGCAAGAGCTCGAGGGTCGAAGAGTGCCCGTCATGGTCTCGGGCAAGACGCTGCCTTCTTTCAAGGCCTTCGACACTGCTCCCAAAGCTGGAGGCTATGTCGCAGGCCGCTTCTTGACTGGCGTACGACCGCAGGAATTCTACTTCCACTGCATGGCCGGACGCGAGGGTCTGATTGATACTGCTGTCAAGACGTCGAGATCCGGGTACTTACAGCGTTGTCTTGTCAAGCATCTTGAAGGGATACGAGCGCACTACGATCACACTGTGCGCAACAGTGACGGCTCGGTGCTGCAGTTTGCGTACGGCGAAGATGGTCTCGATGTGACAAAGCAACGTCATCTCAATGAGTACGCCTCTGTCTCATGTCCTTATTTAGCTGACTCTCCCGCTCTAGATTGGACTTCTCTGCCCGCAACTTTGCAACCCTGCAAGAAAGCTGGGATACGGCCGGCTTGATCAACGCGCTGCGTAGCTCGGATGATGCGGCGGGCAAGCACATGCGCGAAGCTATCTCGGACCCTGATGCGCATCCGCCTGTTATGTCAAAGTACTTTCCGGGATCGAACATTGGCAGCATGTCAGAAAGCTTTCACAAGACGTTGCAGGCTTACGTCAAGGCGAATCCTCAACGCATCATCAAGTCAAGTTCGTCCACTCGAGCAGCATGGCCAGCATATGCTCGCAACGTTAAAGGCGGCCTCATCGATAAGCATGCTTTCCGTGCGCTCATGCAAATCCGGTACTTGCGAAGTCTTGTCGATGCAGGAGAGGCAGTTGGCGTCATCGCTGCTCAAGGTGTAGGCGAGCCGTCAACCCAGATGACGCTGAATACATTCCACTTCGCCGGACACGGCGCGGCCAACGTGACACTCGGCATACCACGTTTGCGCGAGATTGTAATGACCGCCTCGTTCAAACCAAAGACGCCGTCGATGCACATGCCTTTCCTTGACCATGTCAGCGAAGAGACGGCAGCGCGCTTCTGCAAAGGTGCTACCAAGCTCATGCTGTCGCAAGTAATCGACAAAATCACAGTCGTCGAGAAGCTCGAATCAGAAGCGGGCGCTCTGCAGAGGATCTACGAAGTCCGTATGCAGTTCTATCCGGCCAGCGAGTACTCTGCCGAGTATCAGACAAAGCCGACCGAGATCCTAGAGGCGATTGCTAAGCGATTCATACCTATTTTCGACAAGGCCCTGAGCGCTGAGCTCAAGCTGTACCAGGCAGCAGCGGTAGTGGACGTTGGCACATTGGGAAAGGCGTCGAACTCGTCTCGCGTGGCAGACGCCGTTGACGACGGCGAGCTCGACGATGAGCGTGAGCCAGTGCGAGCTGGCGGGAATGAGGATGAGCAAGATGGTAACAAGGACGAGGAGAAGCTCCGCAGGCAAGGCAATCAAGACGTCATGTACGGTGACGACGATGTCGCGTCTGACGAAGGGGATGGCGACGCGATTGGCGATGACTTCGATGAAGATGCGTTCGAAGATGCGTTCCGACCTGATGATGCGAGCAGTGTGTCTCGTAATGCAGCACATCAGCGCGACGTGTATGCCGAATACGAAGAGCTCATTGTCGGCAGCCAGCATATCTCTGACACCAGCTTCGATAAAGCAAATGGAGAGTATTGCACAATTACTGTGCCAGTAAGTCCTTTGGGCTGCTGTGTCGCTTCTGCTGACCGGAACATAGCTGTACATCGGAGCGCCCAAGCTCTTGCTGGCCGACATTTTGGAGCGATGCTGCGTCAAGACTGTCGTTCGCCAGATTGCGGGTATCTCTCGCTGCATGGTTGCTCCAGAAGACAAAGCGAAGCCAGGCGTCAGTCATTCGTTCACTTGAATGATCCCTACTGATGTGAGAGAGTAGCTCGCTTGCAATACGGATGGCGCGAACCTGCCCGCGACTTGGGACTTTGCCTACGGCGTCTGCAATCTGAACGAGCTATATTCAAATGATATCGGCGCAATCTTGCTCACATACGGCGTTGAGGCCGCTCGTACGGCCATCATCAAAGAGGTCTCTGGCGTCTTCGGCGTCTATGGGATCGGTGTCGACTACCGCCATCTGACGCTGATAGCGGACTACATGACTACCGAGGGCGGCTACAAGCCCTTCAATCGTACGGGATTGTCCAATTCGCCTTCGCCCTTCCTCAAGGCATCATTCGAGACGACCGCCAAGTTTGTTGCCGACGCTGCGCTGTACGGTGACTTTGACGATATGAACAATCCCTCTGCGAGCATCGTATTGGGGCAGACACCTCACACTGGCACAGGCGCTTTTGGCGTGTACGCAGCTTGTCAGACTGAATCAGAAGAATTGTAGAAGTAGACATGCTTGTCGCTATAGTATTGCATTGCAGAGGTAGATCTACACACATACAGGTTGCACATTTTGCGCTATGCTTCGATTTTGATCGTCCTCTGCCTGGATATCGTCACGCATGCAGACCGCCATCGTTCTCGATCATCTCTAGACGGTCTATCTGCTTGTCTCTTATTGCCTGCTGCCATCTGTGCAGCCGCGCAATCTCGTAGACCCTGAAGCCGAACACACGAGGTTTGTACCGTTCGGCTTTGAGGGAAGCGTTTGCACCTCCAGTCTGTCCCGCAGTCTGCTGGATCGCTGGACCTTGCCCTGGCGTCATGCCGGGCGAGACAGTCTTGCTAGGTACGAGGTGCGGCAGGACCATGAAGAGCATGTGGGGAAAGGTCGAGCCGAAGTAGGCTCCGTCTATGGCACCATGTCGAGAGGACTTGGGCGAGTAGATGTCTTCACATCGAGGACAGTAGAGCTTGACTGCTTTCTGATAGGGCACGTCTGACAACCCGACAGGCAGGAGTGCCTGTGCGTAGCACAGCACACGGGGACATCGACCAAAATCCGCTTTCTTGTACTTGTCGACCTGCCGAGGTCCTTCGCCTCAGCACACAGACGTGGGGAAAGTGATCAGGCTGACCATCTTGTTGAGACCTCTGCTGGTGATGATGAAGCGGGCATGGATTAGACCGTAGAGATGTCTCGCAGAAGTCTCTATCGCTTCTCGCATCTCATCATTCTGTTCTTCAATCTCTGTCTCGTCTAGTCAATCAGTCTCAGACCAGCAAACCTCGCAGGACGAGCGTGCGACTGACCTGCAGCGTCTGTGATGAGATCGAGTGCTTGAGCGTAGTGATGGACTTCGGCGTTGAGACCGGTCAGATTGAACCGATCGAGAATATAGTCGTCGTCGACTTCACAAAAGTATTCGTTGCCTTTTGTGGCGAGAAACCAGGATGTCCAGGCTGGAAAGACCGTGAGCGAGGCAGAAGCAGTGATAGACAAGACTCACTATTGGCATAGTCGGACTCTGAGCCGGTAGATATGTCGTCCATCTCTGCACTGTGGCTCAGCAGAGGCTAGCAGTGCACTGACATCGGCAGACGTACTCGTCCGTCTTGGCGGTCTGACTCGACCGGGACTATGTTGCTGAAGACGAGGTGGCGAGGGTAGCGATGGCGGTTTGCCAATGATGATGCGTTCTCTTGCCTGGCCAAACTCGACTGCCGGGTGTAGATTGCCGTGAGACAGAAGGGCTCGTTCTTGCCTGTCTGCAGCTGGCTCGAGATCCGAGTGGGCTTTCCGTTTGGATGAAGCAGCGTGAAGCGAGTCTGCCAGTTGGTCTTCTGCCTCGAAATGGACGAAGCGGCGAGTTGGATGAACTGTATCGGCCTCAACGGCGGCGGGGTGATGTGAGGTGGTGACAGGAGGAGGCGAATGGGTTATCGAAGTCGAAAGTGTATGGGCTCGCAAGGCTTGCTCTGGCCAGCGTATGCTTGTAGAAAATTGTTCACCTCGAGTATGTGCAGTGTCGTCCGGGAATGAGCGAATCGGGTTCGGCGGACGGGCGTAGTATGCTCTCTCGCGAGGAGAGAGGAGATGGTGCAAAGGGATCCGAGTCTGCTCGATGACTGTCTTGGATCAAGCTTGCCAGTAAGCACGTCACTGTCTGACTGGACCGGCAAACGTGCCTGGCTGACTGCCACGCGTCTCAAGCCGACGAGCTGTCGCGTTGGAGTTGGTCTCACGTGAGGAGGGAGGTGGTGGTCGAGCGGAGACGACACGAGTGGTTTGCCAGAGCAATACTTCCTCTCCCTGTCGCCCTTGCCCTCCTGCTCCCTCGTCCGTTGCGGCGAGCCTCGCAGATCACTGGCCTGCTTGCTCTGCTGCCTCAACCCTTGCGTCTCAGTGCCTGCTTGGCCTGCCTGATTGGCCACAGAATCTGGCTTCCTGCTCGGGCGTGCAAGCTCAGATGATTGTCAGATATGTCGCGACTATTTGAATTCTGCTCGCGTTGGGCTCGGTGAACTGGCAGAGTGGTCACCTTGCAGGCTCCGTCTGATACCGAGGCACCTCGAGCGACAGGCAAGATGGCAATCAAGAAGGTCCACGCACGTCAGATCTATGACTCTCGTCAGTGCCCATGCTTGTTGGCGTCAGGCCAGCTCGAACGAAAGCTGATGAACGTCGCTTGATGATATGCAGGAGGCAACCCGTACGCTGCCTTTGCTCAGCTGATCAGCTATCTGTAGCACCAGCTGAGCTGTCGGGCGCTTCACAGAACTGTCGAAGTTGACTTGACCACTGACCTCGGTCCGTGCCTGCTCTTTCCCTGCTCAAAGGTCTATCTCGAGCTCGCAAGGTGCTCGAACAGGTCTCTTCCGTGCCGGCGTCCCTTCCGGAGCTTCCACCGGCGTACACGAAGCTGTCGAGCTCAGAGATGGCAAGAAGGCAGACTACATGGGCAAGGGTGAGTCAGGCCGCGAGCATTGCGCTACCTCCTCGCTCAAGTCGAACAACTCCTCCTGCCAGGCGTCCTCAAGGCCGTCGCCAATGTCAACGACACCCTCGGACCTGCGCTCATCAAGTCGGGCCTCGACGTGACCGCCCAGGCAGAGATTGACAAGCTCCTCATTGACACCGACGGCAGCGACAACAAGGGCAAATTGGGCGCCAATGCCATCCTCGGTGTCTCGATGGCCGTCGCAAAGGCAGGCGCGGCAGCCAAGAAGGTCCCTCTCTACGTCCATCTTGCACAAGTCTGCGGCTCAGGCGACAAATATGTCTTGCCTCTTCCCTGCATGAACGTCATCAACGGTGGCTCCCATGCGGGCAACGCCCTCGCTTTCCAAGAGTTCATGATCTTGCCCACCGAAGCTGCCTCGTTCGAGGAAGCCATGAAGGCCGGCTCGGAGACTTACCACCACCTCAAGAAAGTCATCCAGACAAAATATGGCATTGACGCCACCAATGTCGGCGATGAGGGTGGCTTTGCTCCCAATGTCAAGGGCGCAGAAGAGGCTCTCGGTAGGGTTTCCACCGTCGAGGAGGAGCGCTTCGTTAACGCGTGCTTCTGAAGAAATTCTCACGGAAGCAATTGAAAAGGCGGGCTACACCGGCAAGATCAAAATCGCACTGCAAGTCGTCCTGTCGTCAGCTGGCAACATCTACTGATCACGATCTCTTGCAGGGATGTTGCCTCCTCGGAGTTCTACAAGGATGGCAAGTACGATCTTGACTTCAAAAACCCCAACTCGGATTCTAGCAAAGTGCGCTTTCATTAGCTCCACACGTGATTAGCAACGGGCTGACGCGAAGCAGTGGCTGACCGGCAAAGAGCTTGCTGACGTCTACCTGGAGATGGTGAACAAGTACCCCATCGTGTCCATCGAGGATCCTTTCGACCAAGACGACTGGGAAGCCTGGTCTCACTTTACCGCCAACTCTGGCATCCAGATTGTCGGCGACGATCTCACCGTCACTAATCCAGTCCGCATCAAGTCCGTACCCCTTACCTCTTTCATCGAAATGTTGCTGATGATATATACAGATCTGCGATTGAGAAGAAGGCCTGCAACGGCCTCTTGCTCAAGGTCAACCAGATTGGAACGATCACCGAGTCTATCGAAGCGTATGTTCATCTGTGCTGTTCGTTTCGGTACCACTTATACTCTGAGCAGGTCTCGTCTTGCGCAATCTGATGGATGGGGCGTCATGGTTTCGCATCGTTCGGGGTCAGTCTCTGGCTTACTTCAGCGCCGTTGACACTGCTGACATAAGCGACGCAGCGAGACGGAAGACACTACGATTGCAGACATTGCAGTCGCACTTGGCGTTGGACAGATCAAGACGGGCGCGCCCTGCCGTTCCGAACGTGTCGCAAAGGTAAGTCCCCCACATTTTAAGGGATCGCCGCTCAGCCGTCTGGGTAGTACAATGCCTTGCTCCGCATCAGCGACGAACTAGCGCAAGCAGGCACACCGGCAAGCTACGCAGGCAGCAAAGGTCTCTCCGCGGGCAAGACGGCGCCAGCGCTGCTCAAGAAGTAATCCGAATGACGAAGCAGAGTGCAACTTGCGATGCGATGCGCGACAACAACTAGACTGTGCGAATGCTGTTCGAGAGAAACCCCAATGAATGACGTGTTCGCTCGGTCGCGCGCTCTACAAGTGGGACAGGATGCTTCGTTGCCGAGTGCTCGAATGAAGCACATTCTGTTGCAAGGAGCCCACTCGCTCTCCTCTCCTTACTCTCCTTTGCTTTCTCGCCTCTCAACAGGACCTCGTTCGTCAACTTTGCAGCAGTCAGACAGCTCGACGGTGCGTCATTGCAGTTTGCGGGCCCTTTGCAGGACTGAACCACACGTTGTGCATGCAGCGAGGATGACGTTCAAGCTTTTTGGTCTCGCGGTCGCTACGTACAGCGTGCTGTTGGCATGTCAGACCTCAGCAACGAAGTCGGCAGGCATGGATTCTATGGCCGCCATGGACAAGCGCGCCCTGGCAGCAGCTGCAGTAGCTAACGCCAACGCCAAGAGAGCCAGCACGGATAAGCCGCCTTACCCTGATCCTTACCCACCCCAGATCTCGCTGCCAATCCTGATCAACATCAACACGGATGAAGCTACGAACAACAAGCACGAGATTGTTGGCACGCTCTACTGGGATGACCAGTTGCTGGTACGTCTTAGCAAGGTGTCAGCTCGCTTTGGCAATCTCAACAAAGGCGGATCGTAGGGCTACCATCTCAACCAGGCAGCTACGCAGATCGATGGCAAGACTGTCGACAGTGTCGTGCCCAAGTGGGGTCAGGTGGGTGGCTCGCTCGTTGGCAGCAGCTGCAGTGTCAGCTGATGATCGCGTTGCCACAGTTTGACTATATCTACTACTCTCAATACACGAGTATGTAGAATTGGCCTAAGCATCTGACTTGTGCTGACGCTTGTCGCGATTGTACAGTCATGGGATCAGGATACAAGGTCAGCAGACATCAGAAAGTCAGCGTGTGCTCGTCAATGCTGATTCGGGGTGGATCCGACAGATGATTTGGATCTTGATGCACGACGAGACCGGTTCGCCCTATGGCGATGACTCGAGCGGCTACGACGTCGAAGAATGGGTCCCCGCCGGTGCTCCGTCGAGCGCAGAGATCAGCTTCAAGTACATGCACTTCAACGTGACCCAGACGGTCCCCATTGCTCAGCATGTGCCTGCCCTTCCTGGCGCATGAGCTCGAGAAGGAGCGCCTTGTGACTATGTCCATTGCAATGACCAATGTATCTCTGCTTGCCTGTAGATTGCAGTCGACCTGACCATCCCGTGAGTGCACCAGCGTGACCGCGACGCGCCGATTGATCTCGTTTGGCGGCTTGGCCAGCGACACTTTTCACATGCCATGGACGCCCTGCCGCCCCTGGAGGACTTAGACTCCCTGGAGGACATACTAGCCGACTTGGAGCGCACGGAAACGCTCGAAGCATCGCTCGACGAATCGCTATCAGCTCATCTGTCGTCACCGCTGCTCGACAATGTCCTCGTACAGCTCGAGCAGCTCGTGCCGGATGTTCAGGGCCTCGAGATGGCTGGCCTGGAGCTCGCACGCTCTGTCGAAGGCACGGCAGCCGTAGCTGAGCGCATAAGCGGCAAAGTCAGAACGCTAGATCTCGTGCAGGTCCGTTGACGAGGATGTGCAGCTCAGGCTGCTGCTGCTGAGCGTGTTTGACCCGGACAGTCACGGCTCAGAGAGAGTATCGAGATGGTGCAATCCGTCCAGGAGCTCAAGACGGCTATTCTGTCCATCTCAGTATCGATTGGCCGGCTCGACTGGGAGACAGCAACGCGACACCTCCAGAGAGCCATGCAAGTCGATCCTGCGATCACCACTTCTGCCTTTGCAGAGTCCTCCGTCGTATGCCTGTGACGATTGCGCATCTATACAGCTGATGAGAGCCTAGCCCACGGCCGACTTGCCCATGCCGCCGTCACAAGCACTATCAGATTATCGACAGTCCCTCCTCGAGACCTTTCTCAAGGAATTCGAAGCAGCTTGTCAGGAGCGTGACGAAGCCAACACCTCCAGGTCAGTCACCATGCACGACGACACGCGTGTATCCCGCTCAGCATTGCTGCAGATACTTCAAGCTCTTCCCTGTCATCAGAGCAGAGAAAGAGGGCCTGGACGCGTACTCCAAGTTCATCTGCTCCATCGTCCACGGTCGCTCCAAAGCAGCACTCACGCAAAAGGGTAGGCTTCTCTTTCGGTAATCCCCAAGCAGCAAGGCTCACGAGACTTGCAGCCAATTCTCTGCTGTACTTTTCGCAAATACTCACGCCACTGTTTGAGCAAATCGCCCTCATCGTCTCTCAGCACCAGCCCGTGGTAGAGAAGTACTATGGTGATGGCAAGATGATCGATGTCGTCGCTCGACTTCAGACCGAATGCGACTTGCAAGCTCTGTCCGTGCTGGAGCGATGGCACGAGGAGCGCGCCATCAGCAAGAAGGTGCGTTCGCAGCCAGCTTCCTTCGAAACACAGGTTGAACTATGCACTGACTTGCGATGTACAGCTATCGGAATCAAGAGCATATCGCTTTCAGCAGCTGCAGGCACTCTCTCAGCCGGCAATCGTGCCGCGCAAGACAGGGTTCAATGCGCCATTCAACACAGCGCCCTTTCGCCAAATGACAAACTCGCCTGCTCTGACGGCCTCGCAGTCTGCACAGGACGACGACAGCCTAGATCCGCGGACTATCGATGCTTTGCTGAGCGAAGTTGCCCAGATCAGTAATCGATGGCAGCTCTACCGCAAGTTTATCTACTCTCGCTTAGTTCATTCAAAGATACCGATGGTACGCAATGCTGGGCGAGCGCATCGCATCTGACGGTTCTGCAGGACGAGGACAGCGTGAGGCAATCGGACACACTTCTAGAATCTCTCGCGTTCACCGTCTCTACCGACGCGCTAATTGACCTCATCGAGAAGTCCGCCTTCAACGAACAGCTCTCATTACATCTCGGTCAGGTCTATGTACCTTTCGAGACCTGGTACTTCCGCACAAGCGTCGAGAAAGCGCACACTCTAGACGAAGCAGACTTGGGCAGTCAGCCGGTCTTGTCCTCCTCGCTCGATGATACGTTCTATATCCTCAAGAAAGTCATCGGCAGAGCACTCTCGATGGGGTCTGCTACAGCTCTTGCTGCAATAGCGAAGAGCATGCGCAATATCTTGGATAATGACTTTGCCGAGATACTCGCTCGGCGGACAGAGAATCAGCTCTCGCTTGTGCCGCCGTACAGCACAGGATATCGGCCGCGCGACGAAGAGCGCGACAAGCGCGAGCGCGACGCACAGATACAAGCGATCGTATGCCTGCGCATATTCATGATGGTATCCTCGCTGATGCTGTCTCGCAGGTATACCTGAATGACTTAGATCAAGCCGGCGAGTATCTTGGTCGAATCATCGATGAGATGCTAGAGAGACAAGGACCAGAGAGTCTGCAACAGTCATTTTTCGTCGTCTCGGAATTTGAGCAAGCATCCGATGCACTGCTTTCCATCAAGAGCACAGACGAACGGTTCAGAGCGACTGCAAAGGTGCGCAAAGACCTCCCTGTTTGGCAATCTCTGCCTGATTGGCATGCGAAATGTCAGTCTGGCCTGGAATCACTCTTTGGCAGTCTCGTACGACCGCGGTTGAGACCGATGATTGTCGATTGCCTCAAGGACATGAGCTACCAACTCGATGAAGATTCCTACGGCGAAGCGGAAACGCAAGATCTCGTCAGGAAGCGTTTCATACGGCATTGGACGGACCTGACCGCACTCTACAAGGTCAACTTGGCTCCAGTGCTGACTGCTCACGACTGACGCGACGCTCACAGGAGTATCTGACGGAGAACAATTACTTGACGCTGTTCTCCATGGCCGTGAATGTCCTCGGGCGCTCATGGGAAGGCCTCGTTCGCAATTCGCGCTTCACCGAAGTAAGCTATCATCCTGCTCGAGGTCACCGCACTGATTGTCTGCAGCTCGGAGCACTACGCTTCGATGCTGACTTGCGGTCGATAATCAGCTTTCTGTCGAGTCAGACACCGCTAGGGACCGGTGCACTTCGCGACAGCTTTGCTCGCATGCAGCAGATTGCGACTCTGCTTTGCTTGGAATCTGTTTGTCGGTCCCATCTCCTGCTGAGCTGCGCTGATAATCAAGTAGGCGGACGATGCTGACGACCTGCGCGAGAGCAGCGGCTGGAAGCTCTCGCCTGCTGAGATGAAGACGGTGCAAAGTCTAAGGTGGGCTCGCCGACGCCGCTCCGCAGTACGAGGATAAGCTGACATCCATGGCAGAGTATAATGCATTATCTTTGCCGTCTGGCTAGCGCTTCCTTGATGAAGCTGACCATGTCCGTTCGCGAGACTGGCTCGCCCTTGCTGCTCGAATTTTCCTCCTTGCCGACTTGTTCCTTGATGCGCACCTTGCCCTCTCTGAGCTCGTCCACGCCCACAATGACTGCAATCGGTATCTGATCGCGATCGATGGCTTCGAACTGTGCGGGCATCTTTGGCTTGCGCTTGTACGTGAATTCCGCCTGCGGCAGTATCAGCCACAGCAATCCAGCTCTCGAGAGTCACTCACGCGTAGGCCGGCCTGCCAGAGCTCAGAACATATAGCCATACGCTCCTCGAGCAGACCGTCGCCGACTGACATGACAAAGACATCGACATCCTTGCCTCTCGGGTTGACTTGATCCTTCGCTTTCTGTTGTAGTATCGAGAAGACACGTTCGACGCCGATACTGACACCCACACAGGGTATTTGCAGGCCCTTCTTGCCGTCTGAGCCGGAGAACATGCCCACAAGGTTGTCGTAGCGTCCACCGCCCGCGATGGAGCCTACGCCAACTTGTGTCTCGTCCATCTCGCCGTCTGCATCGGTGGGTTTCTTTGCTGATGTCTTGCCTTCTTTGAGTCCAGGAGGTGCTGAACCTTCGACGATGGCCTCGTAGATGATGCCTGTGTAGTAGTCGAGTCCTCTAGCCAAGCTCAGATCGAATGACATCTGCTCGAATATGAGAACGTCCCAGCAGCGAGAGTGACGGTGACGGGCTGACCTTGTCGAGCACGCCAAAGATAGAGAGGTAGTTGAAAAGTAATGCCATGTCTACCAGGCCTTCACTCGCGGTCTTGTTGCCTGTTAGTTTTGCGTCACCGTTGAGCTGATCGAGCAATTCTCGGCCGCCTGCGCGCTATTATCAATACCTGTCTGTACGGACGCTGAGAGACCGGCGGACCTTTGAGCTTGACATATTCGCCGATACGGTCGGCTACAGCTGGATCGAGACCTTTCTCGCCCGTCATCTCTTCGCGCACTTCTGCCCAAGGCGTCTTATCGAGCTTGTCGACCGAGCTCGATATTGCTCTGGTCTTGTCGGTGGGCACGCCGCAGACGGCAAAGATACCATCTAGAATCTTGCGATGATTGATCTGTCATCAAAGGTCAGCGAGGTGTATGAAGAGCAGAGTGCAGACTCGCCTTGACGGTAAAGTCGCCCACTTGAAGGGCGTTGAGTACGTCGCAAACAATCTTGAGTACTTCTGCATCAGGTACCATGGGGTCGTAGCTTCCGGCTATATCAAGATCCTGATCATCGTTGTCAGTCTCGTTCGGATCATAGGATCTGCAACGTACGCATTGGTAGAATTCGCGCATGCGGCCTTTGCTCATGGCTGGGTTGTCGCGTCTGTAGACCTTTGCGATATGGTAGCGCTTGATGTTCTGGTAGGTCTGACCGTTCATGGCCAGGAAGCGGGCAAAGGGCACCTGCAGAGTTCTCTCAGTCGACGGACAAGATCGACGACACGCGACGAACAGTGAGATCATATCGCAAGCTGCAGAGTTCACCGCCTTGATCTTGGAGATCATAGATCAGCTTGCTGTCCTCGCCGTATTTGCCAGCAAGGATCTCTTTGAGCTCAAAGACAGGCGTGTCAATCGTGACGGCGCCGTGAAGCTCAAATTGGCGGGTGATGGTTGCAAAGATATGCTTGCGCAGGAGCATCTCCGAAGGACTGTGATCCTTTGTGCCTTTGGGCACCTTGAGCGTGTAGGCTCCCTTCTTGGCGTTGTTCGTCTTGCGTAGGTTGCTGCCCGAGGGTGCCACACTGGAAGCAGTCGATTGACCGAGGATTGACGTCTGAGGATTGGAGCTTGCGCTCGTGCTCGCAGGTGTGAGCGACTGCAGTCTGGCCTTCATTGCCTTTAGGGCTTCTACTCCTGCATCTATGTCGGCCTTTGGTGTCGACTTGTCGCTCTTGAGTGAGCGCACGAGGTTGCCCTGCTCGGTGATGGCTCTCTGCAGCTGTTCTGCGTCGCTGCTCGACAGCGCTTCGGCATGACTGGTCGACATACTGCGCAGACAGCCACGCAAGCTTCGACTGATCGTTCGACGGACTGACAGCGTTCCTCGAGCTGCCAGAGCTGCTTGTCTGCTGGGAATTTCGATGGAGGAGGACTTCGTCGCGAAAATAAAAATTGCGCGACACGGCGCTTTCCAAGGCTGACTGACTGACCCGTCTCGTCAACTGCATCGAACTGCCCCCTTCCGTCAGATCTCAGCAAACCTTGATTCAGCTGCTCAGAGCATTCTATCGACCGTCCAGAGCTTAGTTCGTGTTGACATGTTTGCCTTCCTTCGCGTGCTCGCCCTTGCGGTGTTGGCCATCAGCTTCACATGCGTCCGCGGGGAATACATCTTTGGAGGCTGCGGAGAGGATGTCTGCGATGTTCTCATGCAGGTCGCATACAACGGCGAGCACACGCACGCCGGCATCCGTGCCAAGCCCGAAGGAGGCGAGTCTGGCCTCACACTTGTTGCCAAGCAAGTCGATTGAAGTCGACCATGCAGGTTCACTCAAGCTATTGGACCAAGGCTGGGCAAAGTGCTCCTGGATGAGCTACTATTGTGCCAATCTCAACGTGAGCGAGATTCACTACGTCACCTACGACGTAGCTGGCAAATTGCCCGTGCTCACTACGACGGGAGACAAAATCAGATGCTACGTCGTACGCCTCAGCGATCTCTTCTCGTCGTTACGCCTGCTGAATCCACGCGCTGTCTGGACAGACCTATGTCTGCGGACAGCCTTGACTCGACCCAACAATCTGAATAGCTGATTCCGATGCATTGGATCTCGAAAGACCCCTCTGTACATGGATTGCCTTGTTGCCATTGTGACGAGCGCATCGATGACGCCATCCATCCTGAAAACAAACGCGCTGATCTTCTGCCACGTCTCGGATCATGAAGGGCTTTATACTAGCCTACGGGTGCATAGCCATCATCGTCCCAGCTCGGACAGAGATCATCAGAGGACAATGTCACCCGAAGAACTGCGACGTCTTGCTTCAGGACCGGCATTTAGACGGCTCTCTGACGCACCGAGGCTTTCACGTTTACGCGGTCGATGGTGTCCACTCCTGTTATGCGAGTTGCTGCATCTCAGCTCACAGACGCGGCAGGTGAGCTCAGACCGGCAGATGAGTGGGCCAAGTGTGCTTGGCGCGGCCATTGGTGCATTGCCAGAGGGCTTTACTCCTTTGTCACTGCCGACGAGGCAGGCAAGCTGCCGCTGATGACAACGGTCGGCCGACGGGTCTTCTGTCAGCGCGTGCGTAACCAACAAGATCTATCGGCCTTGACTGACGCTCCTACAAAACCAGTCTGCCGTCTGTGGATCAAAGAATATCCTTCCTTAGGATGTAACAATACATGACATTCAGTGGCTCTAGTGGTACTCAGCGTGGAGACTATTCCCCTTTGTGAATTTCGACGCCAGGAGGAGCGTGAAGTGCTTCCTTGATATACTTGTAGAGAATAAATTGACCTATCCAGTGCATCAGCATGATGATGACTCGATCACACCGTACGTACCCGATACGAGACCGACGGTCATCACCGTACGCGGTCCAAGACCTGCCCAAAGACCTCTGAAGCCGACTTCTTTCGCCATCGAGATGAGCTGTGAAGTCGCGCTACCCGAACCACCTTTGCCCTTGTTGATCTGCGAGAGAAGCGTGTCTGCAGGATGGGAAAGCACCGCTGCGGCCACACCCTGTGTACAATATCAGTATGTTCAAATCACCGTCGAGCGCGCGCACGTACAGCTGTCATTCCGCAGCCAAGGGTGATGACGCCGTTTGCAGCGGGCGATAGATTCTGCTGTGTCTCTTTCGACATTGCTTTGTAGACAGTCTCGTGCGCCCACTCGTTGACTGTGAACTGGCCAACTGCGTAGGGAATCTGCTTGCACAGGATCGGAATGAAGCCAGCATAGAATTGCTTCAGGCCGCCTTCTTTCGCCATACGCACGAACCCGGTAGCTGCGTATGCGGTCAGCATACCCGTGAGTATCAGTGTAAGCTCTGACCCACACAAGCTTGAGGCGTAGCCGCGCTCGGAGACGAGACGAATTCGAACAGCCTCGAGAGGCGTGAGCAGGATATCTGCAAAGAACTCGGCAATAGATGCGCCGACGAGGTATATAGCCGTCCGATGAGGTATAGCTGCTTCTGAGCCACCAGCGTATGTGACCAGCTGTTTCTTCCAGAACCTGACGCGTGAATTCAGCATGTCGCCCTGGCAAACTAGCGTCAAACTGACTCGTAGCCTGCGAATTTGGCACCGCCTTGGAGCAGGTAGCCAGCGGCTGTTGGACCGAAGCCGGTCATGAGGACACTCGGCCCCTCGCTGCAAGGACGAGCCTATGAGATGATGTCTCGTTGCGCTGCTACAGACTAAACGCACGCAGAGACGAGCGCTCGTCCGCCGGACAGTATTCCCATTCCTTTGAACTTGGGATTAACTTGCACCGTCGCTGCACATCCATAGATCAATTCAGCTTTTGAAAGCACCGAGACGGAGCTTACTCTTGATGACATCAATGGGCGTCATGGCGCCGTGCGTAGCCGTGCAACATATCGCTGTTCGCACATCAGCTACCTCTCATACTCAGCATAGTCCAGCGGACCTCCTGCAGTGAACATGACGCCATAGCTGCCATCAATTTGCGTGAGCCCACTCCAAAGAGCTTAAGACCGCGATAGCAAGACTGACTCTTTGAGGGTATATTTGTACAAGCCGTAGCTATCTAGCTCTCTACCGGACATGTTGGACACTGTCTGACGCTAGTACGCACACTTGTGGCCGAACGTCGGTACTATCGGCCTTGGGAGCAGTCTCCGCTGCGGGACAGCTCTACGAGGCAAGCTGCCGTGTTGTCGCAGCCGGCGCTCGGACGTATTGCTGTTCTGCTTTGCAGACAGCAAGAGAGATGTGCCGGAGTCTCCGCAAGGCTGAGGACCGCTGAGGACCCGGTTCGGAGCTTGCGTCGGCGTTGCGTCAATCTCGAGTTTGATAACGACGATGACGCGAATGCCAACGCGGCAGGCGGCAATACGCGGCCCGCGACGACGACGACGGTCTATGATCACGATAGAGGGTGTCAATAAGAGAACAACAGACAGCGACCTCAAGACAACATATGGGCGGCTGGATGACGCAGAAGTGCGCGACAGCGATCAGGTATTAAGGAGATGACGCAGTGAAGATTGCGTGGGCGGAGGTTTGGCGTGTACGAGGACCTCGAGCTGCTGATTGCGGGCAGAGTGCGAGAGGGTGATGTGAATGCTGCCGGCGCGATCGTCTGTTATGCTGGCTTGTGCCGCTGCCGTACCGCTCAAGAGGCATTCGACCCCGTTCGGATACATGCGTTTGTCGTATCTGACGGGAATGACATCGTCTGGCACGGTGCGATCGATGGAGAAGATGAGCTCTCGGTGTGGATTCGTCATGCTGAAGCTGAGATAGCCGAATCGTGATTGTGGCCCGTTCGTCTCGCCGAGCAGGACGACGTAGGGCGCCCAACCGTCTGGGAGCCCTGATCAGTCCAGCGCACAAAGGCATCGGCAAGCGACTCACTGTCCCTGACAAAGTCGCGCAGCATGCCCATGTTGGTGATCTGCTCTCGCACGACATACTTGCTCAGGCTGATGGCCATGCTGCCGTTGAGTGAGATCTTGAAGAAATAACTGATTGTGACATCCTTGCCGTCGTTGACAGGCTCGAGCTCCCAAACAGCAGAAGTGACGGTGGCTCGGACGTAGTTTGGATCGAGTGGGCATTCCGGCAGCTTGGCCGAGCATTGCACAATCCTCGTGATCGCGTTCTCGGTGGATTGCCTGTAGATGCAAGTGAGTCCGCAGACATCACGGGCTTGTACGAGCCAGCCGAAGCCAGCTAGACGCAGGTAGAAGGTGTAGGCCGACTGCGACAGCCTGTCGTCCTCTCCGATCAGCTGGCATAGCGCCAAGATGGCGAGATACGTGCCTTGTGATCGCGTGACTGTAGAGCTCGCGAGGAAAGCAAAGCTGCCGTGTGTCTGTCATCAGACCATGTACGCTTTGAGCGACGTGGCTCTCTCGAGCAGCTGCGGTCCTGACCTGGTAGTGTCACGAGCAAGCTGACCGCTTCGGTGGTTGTGTTTTCGATTGTACAGATATGTCGAAGCATAGGCAACCCATACGGGTCCGCTGGATCGGTCCGCTGAAAAGTCTGCAGGCCGGGCTTCGATTCGATCACTGTGGGCGACTGTCTGAGTAGCAATACAGCCTGGCCACTGGATGCCCACCTCGCCATTCTTTCTCGACTTCGGGTGAGCTATTGCGCACGTAATAGTCCATTGCTGCGCCGATCTCTGCCATACGGCTCGGCGGGACCGTGTAGGGCTCGCTCGACATGAATCGCCGCATGTGCGGCATCCTGCCAGGCCACACCCGGTCGTCGGTATCGTCGGTTTTGCAATCGTTCCGACGCGTTGCCGCGAGCGTTGCGATTTCCTGCGAGGACCCGCACGAGCGAAACCTTTCTTATCCATTGTCATGCCTTCCTCAGCGTTTCACGGACGCTTTATCCGACCTCATCAACCATGTCGAGCAGGCGTCGAACGAATCGACCGATAAGCAGGACCCTTTGTCGGACATACGTATATATAGGTGGCTTTCCTTGACAAGACCTAGCGACTCGTCAACATGCTCTTCAAAGCATTCGTCAGCTTTGCGCTTGCATGTACCGGATCTGGTGCGGCCATCACGCTGCCTCTCAAGCGCGGCGGATCAAGCGCTTCAAGCTTCAGCAGCACAGTCGCCAAGCGCAACGCTCTGCTCGGCTTCACGACGCCCATCAAGGTGACCGACGATGGAGCATGGCGCGTTGAGATCAACATTGGCGAACCTGCTTATCCGGTCGAGTTCCAGATCGACAGCGGAAGCGCTCTCACCTTGACAGGCGTCGAGCACGGCTATCGTCACACGGTAACCACAAAGAATACCTCGATCACCTTTGATGAAGGCTTTGGCGATCAGAGCGATGTCAAGGGCTTCCTCGTACAGGATCGCTTGTCTCTATCTAGCAGCGTGACTGTCGATGGTTACCTCGGCGCAGCTTTCCAGAATGACTTCTTTGCAGCCGCCGAGCCAGGCACGGCCGGCGTTCTGGCTCTGGGTAACAGAGCCATGTTCGATCAGACCCTGAACAACAAGTCAAATGCGATTCCCACCTTTACAGAGGCTTTGCAGGAGGCCAAGCTGATCGAGGAAAAGATCGTCACGCTCAACCTACGTGAACCTGCCAGCATTCATTTCGGTACTGCCGATCTCAGCGAGAGCAAGGGACCGATCGCATACATGCCTCGCAAGAATATCGGACCCACCTCGTACTGGGCCTGTGACGTCTACATGCCATCGCTCGGTGTCACGGAGAAGCGCAGCCAGAACGCTACGTGCCTCATCGATTCCGGCACAGAGTTGACCTTCCTTGCTCGTGCGCCTCTGCTCATCTACTTCGAGAAGATCACAGAAATTGGAGGTGTCTACAACGCAAGCACCGACTTCTTCCAATTCCCAAAGGGAGTCGTGCCACCTGCAATCGACATCACCATCGGCAAGACCCTGCTCTCGCTGCCCGGCAAAGCTCAAATCCTGCCCGATCGTCTCAAAGCTGCCAATGGACTTGATCCAAACTTGGACTACTCTATCATCTTGCCCGCGCAAGAGGGTGCAGAGAGTTCGCTCGTTGGAGCTACCCTTCTCAGTCACTACACCATTGTGTTTGACTCGGAGAAGGACCGCATTGGCTTCAGTCTTCGAGCATAGCGTCAACGCGTCAGATTCGGGCGATGTGTCTGTTGAGCCATTGCATTACGTGGCCGCGCGTATCACAGGGCTCACTGCATGACTTCGGGATCAACAAGCCTCTTCCGTCTGATACCGCGGCAGGTCTTCCGCTTGCTACGCCGCACTTGCGACTTGACGATACCCAGTCTGTCATGACGATTGCTTATCGTCTGGGTGGTGGCCTGTGGCCGTTGCTATGAGCTGCCCACGACTTGCCGAAACCACAAGCGTCGTCGCTACTGCTCATCACAGTCGACGAGCGACAGAACACGCCTACCGATAAGGGCTCTTCCGTCGCTCGGATCAGGAAGGGCGACCCAACCATCGTGTAGATCTGCAAAGATGCTGTTCAAGACACTCGTTGGCTTCGTGCTGGCTCTCTACAGTTGCAATGCGACTATCACGCTGCCTGTGAAGCGAGTCAGTCTGGACAGCACGTCTTCAATCGCTACAAAGGTGGCCCGACGTAATGCACACCTTGGCTTCACGACGCATGTCAAGGTGACCACCAATGCGGCATGGCTCGTCGAGATCGGCATCGGCAATCCTGCCCATCCGGTCAACTTCCAGATTGACAGCGGAAGTGCTCTCACTTTGACGGGCATCGAGCATGGATATCGTCATACAAAGACCACAAAGAATACCTCGGTCGCTTTTGATGAAAATTTTGGAGATCAGAGCGATGTCAAAGGATTCCTTGTACAAGACCGCTTCTCTCTGTCACATGGCGTGCCATTCAAAGCTTACCTCGGCGCAGCTTTTAAGAATGACTTCTTCGTCGCCGCCGAGCCAGGCAGGTCCGGCGTCTTGGCCTTGGGCAACAGGGCTATGTTCGATCAGACCTTGAGCAATCAGTCGAACACCATTCCAACCTTTACCGAGAGCTTGCAACACGCCAAGCTGATCGAGGAAAAGATCGTCACGCTCAACCTGCGTGAACCTGCCAGCATTCACTTTGGCACTGCCGATTGGAGCAAGAGCAAGGGACCGATCGCATACATGCCTCGCAAAAATATTGGACCTACTTCGTACTGGGCTTGCGACGTCTATATGCCATCGCTCGGCGTCACAGCAAAGCGCAACCAGAATGCTACGAGCATGATCGATTCTGGTACTGAGCTGACCTTCCTTGCTCGGGCGCCTCTGCTTGTGTACTATGAAAAGATCAAAGAGATTGGCGGTGTCTACAACGCGAGCACCGACTTCTTCCAGTTTCCAAAGGGAGCCATACCTCCTGCTATAGACATCACCATCGGCGAGACGCTACTGCCGCTGCCTGGTAAAGCTCAACTCTTGGCCGATCGCCTCAAAGTGCCCAACGGACTAGATCCATCGCTGGACTATTCGGTCATCTTGCCCGCACAAGATGGTGCAGAGACGTCGCTTATTGGAGCCACGCTCCTCAGCCATTACAGCATCGTCTTTGATTCCGAGCGCGACCGTATCGGCTTCAGTCTTCGAGCATAGCGACGATATGTCAAATCCGAGCGGGGTCTGTTGAGCGATTGCATCCGCTTTTATGCGTGCAGCACGGGAAACACTGCATGACGTCGAGATAAACAAGCCTCTTTGGTCTCATTCCGCGCCAAATCTTCCACTTGTTACGCCGTACCAACGACTGAACAACAATCAGTCTGACACCCAATGGCAACACGATCTGCCGTTGTCATGCATCGGCTGCGACTTTGCGGCATTCAGATCGTCGTGGCTACTGATTATCCCAGTCGGCAAGCGACTGAACATGCATACCGATAAGCACAGTGCCGTCGTCCGGCTCAGGGAAGTCCGTCCATCAAGAACTGTACAGACCTGCAAATATGCTGTTGAAGACGTTTGTCAGCCTCGCGCTGGCTCTGTACAGCTGCAATGCGACTATGACGCTGCCCATGAAGCGGGTCAGCCTGGACAGCACGTCTCTGCTTGCTAAAAAGGTCACCAAGCGCAATGCTCACCTTGGCTTCACGACGCACACCCAAAGGAACTCTTTCGGCTCGTACATCATTGACTTTGCCGTGGGCAGACCTGCCCTCCATACTCACCTCGCCGTCGACAGCGGCAGTGCGATCACCTTCTTTGGCGTCGAGCATGGTTACACCAAGACAAAGACGACGAGAAATACTTCGATCCCTTTCAGTGAAAACTTTGGCGATTCGAGCGGTATCAGCGGCTTTCTTGTACGAGATCAAATCAGCTTTGCTAAGGACATCACCTTTGATGGCTATCTCGGCGCAGCTTTCGTCAGCAAATTCTTCCAATCAACAGAGCCAGGTACCCCCGGACTCTTAGGCTTGGGCAACAGAGCCATGTTCGATCAGACACTCGGCAACAACTCCAATGCTATCCCAACGGCCGTCGAGTCGATGCAGAATGCCAAGGTGATCGATGAAAAGATCGTCACCTTGAACCTGCGCGAGCCTGCCAGCATCCATTTTGGCGGTGCTGATCTCAGCAAGAGCAAGGGTCCCGTCGGCTACATGCCTCGCAAAGACATCGGAAGCGTTTCGTACTGGGCCTGTGACGTGTACATGCCCTCTCTGGGTGTGACTGCAAAGCGCAACGAGAACGCTACAAGTTTGATCGATTCCGGTACAGAGCTGACCTTCCTTGCTCGTGCGCCTCTGCTTGTCTATTACGAGAAGATCAAAGAGATTGGAGGCTCTTACAATGCCAGCAATAACTTCTTCCAGTACCCTAAAGGCGCTTTGCCTCCCACCATCGATCTTACTATTGGCGATACCCTGCTGCCTCTGTCTGGAGAAGCCCAGACTTTGCCCGAAGCTCTCAAGATCCCCAACGAGCTGGACATGAGCCTCGATTATTCGATTATCTTGCCTGCTCGAGATGGAGCCACGACGTCGCTCATTGGAAGCACTCTGCTCAGCCATTACAGCGTTATATTCGATTCGGAGAAGGACCGCATCGGCTTCGCTCTACGCGCATAGCTGCAGATGTCCTTGCTGGCCATTGCAAATTCTTACTTACATCTGCAACTGAATCGTTCAGACATCAATAGAGACCATTCTGTACGCATCATCAGTCCTGTAGGTGCCACGGCATGTTGTCATCGGGGGCGGGTAGCCGATCTGAGCCAGGGAGCAGCCTCGCAGTCGAGCTTCCTCTGGACGAAGACAGCGCAAGTAGGTGTCAGTTTCTTCGAATATCAAGAGCTCTATTCCGATCATTGATCAATGACTGATCTGAGCATGGTGCGCGGACTCACTCGTCATCACGTCCATCGAAAGGACCATGTTCAGGCTGGCGACGCAGCACTGTTGCCACATCTGCAGCATGTCCATATCCGGTCTGTATGGAATCTCCACCATGACTTCGACACGAAGAGCATCGGGATCGAGTGAATGTAAGACCTACTTCTGACTTCAGCAAACGTCAAGCCTGGCCGCAGCAGTATCACCTTCATCTCGACCCGTTGCGGTGCGCGACCCTGTAGACTCAGTCAGGATGGCGCTTGCTGCGATTAAAAGCTCGCGTACAAGTGTAGGAATCCAGTCCAGCTTTTCGTCATGCGCGCTTGTAGAGGCCGAGCTCGGTATGTTGATGATCGCGAAATGGAGCGGCGCATCGAGAGGTGCGAACAGGTCAACGGTCGGTCCAATCTCCCATCGCTGGTGGATCGGTAAGTCACACGATGCGACGAGTGAAACTGCGCCGCGTGATCAGTCGCGTTGACGACGCACGAGAGAGTGGTCAGCAGACCTTTGACATCGAACCGGTCTGCGAATGCGTACGTTCTCCGGGGAACGATGACCTTGACCGAACGGTTGTCGGAGCAGAGCGTGATCTGCTTGGCGTTGCCCAGTGCGTCGAGATCACATGCAGGCTTGGCGTGCGATTTGGTGTGCGAGGCACAGTACATGAACAGCTGACCATCGCCTACGAGTGTAGCTGTCTGGTCTGTCAGGTCGACCCGATAAGTGAGAGCAACTTCGCCAGAGCAACTGAAACAGAAGTCAGTCAGGAGTGAGTCTGCTGATAAGAGGCAGCGCGGCTGACCATGCCGCCCAATTGACCTGGGAGGGCCCGTTCGGTAGGACGTCGATCGTGAAGCGCGCGATAAGGGTTAGACCCTCGTCTGTGATGTCTCTCACCTCTGTCGAGCCTCTGAAGCCGGTTTGGGTCTGCTTGCGCTATCAGCACCGGAGAGCCTGCAGTGTTGGCGGACGTCGTGCCTGTATGGTCCAAGTCGCTGATTCTGACATGGGAGGAACGGCCGTGAAGCGTAGGGCACATTGGGGACAGAAGACGCTAAGCTGTAGAGACTCTTGTGTGGGGTCGCAAAAGCCCTACGAGCACGTCAAGCTGAGCCGATAACAATCGGGGCGGGCTTACATGGATCCACAGGTCAATCTGGTATTCTTGAGGCAGAATAGAAGCAGCGTAACGGCCGGCAAAGAGATAGAAAGCGAGAAGATTGATCGAGCGCATCTTGTGAGGTCAGAGTGGGACGAAACGCAAGAGGCCGAGGATGCGTGTCATCAAACGGGATGATGCATCAGATCGAGCGCTACATGGTTTTGAGCGACGATGCGCCAAGGTTGATCGAGCCAACACATTGTGTGACGGCTAAAGGGGAGATGCATGAGCTGTTTGATCACCGTCTGAGTTTGGGCTCACCCTTGGGATGACCCAGCGCAGCCGGCGAACATTTGGACGAGCTGCCACTCATCGGATCACGCTCGCTCGTCGTTGCACAGTAGACCTCGAGCTTCTGACTATCTGGTATGATTGTCATCTTCTGCTCGAGCACATCGATCTCGGCACTGAAGGTGAGCCAAGCTTGACAACTGCGCACGCGTGAGCAACGGCAGGTATGAATCAGTTCGTACGCGCCATTCGATCCAATCTGCATAGTGCTGCTGTCTTTCGTTGAAGTCGATCTTGAGTGAGACGGTGACAGCAGGCTGTACGCTAGATAGACGATCGTGAGTAATGATCGATTTGACGCCGGGAGGCCCAGACTGGTTCGCAACAGCAACATCAGGACTTTTCCGCAGAGAGTGACTGTACACTCACCGCGATGACGGTCCAATCGGTCGAGTCGTAAATCGGCGGGAGTACCTCGAGCTCGAATGCGAGCTGTGCGTTTGGAGAGGCAAGCAACAAGATGGAAAAGATACCGGGAGCCGTGGATGCTGGGCAATTATTGAAGAAGCCGGCTGTGATGGTCGTATAGTACGATTGAGCAGTTCGATCGTAGTACGCAAGCAGTCTTGAGACCGTCGGACATCGTGTTTCCTCTGCTAGCGCGATCAATGACGGCAAGTGTCACCCTTGTGATGCAGCATCACCTGGCGGATTGCCTAGGCTGTCGAGGTTGCAATCACGCTTGGCTCCCGATTTGGAGTGAGCTCCGCAGTAGAGTGTGGTGTGCTCTTCCATCCTCGTCATCAGGTGTAGCTCGGTATCGGTGAACAGGTGCATGGTATACTCGGCCGAACAGCACGCACGCCAAGCGATTGAATCCAATGAGATTGGCGTGTCCGAGACAAGTCTGACGATAACGCCTGCGAATGGAGAGCGTCAACATCCGTCAGACGGAAGCTTGAAGCATGCCCGAGCCTGTAGACATTGCGAGCTCTGTCTCGACTGAAATAGAACCGGCCAAGTACTGCTCGCTACGCCATCAGAACGAGGGTACACTATATCGAGTGACCGACTTCTGCCCGCCATTGCTGATCATCAGAGAAGCGATCCAATGTCACTCTGAAGCTGTACAGGTATGGCGCGATCTCGACGGTGCGGCCGGTACCTCTTGGCGCGCAGCCCGCTTCTGTGCGCGCCTGGACGGTGTAATCCTGGCGTTCGTACGCAAAGACATGACAGAAGAGCGGCACGAGCCAGGCAAGGGTCAGCATGATCGCACGGAGAAGTGTGTGAGATTGGGAAGAGAAGAGGAGGAAAGGAGGGGTCGCAACGGGTAGTCAAGTCAGTCGAGAGTGCGCGTCACTGCCGGCATTTATTGCTGACACGTGTCGATTGCCATATAGACTGACACGTCATCGTTGTCAGGTAAAATAGCAAAGCGCGATTGCTAGTCAAACTAGCGGCCAGCGACCCCCTTGCCAATCTTTTTCTGAGCAGTACAATGCATATGCAGGCAANTNNCTTCGCATGACTCTACATAGCTTAGCCCCCACCCTGTTTGCGGCTGACAATAATGGATATGCGCAGCTTTCTTCACATATCACATTTACGACGAAGGGGATCCTGATGCGAGCGAGAGTCATCTTTGCGGGACGCAGCAAGATCTTCAGAGCTAGCGGCGTCGGGGAATACTCGAGTTGGATCACAGGGCCTGTTGCAGCTCGCGACACAAGGCAAGTCGCTTGCATTGCGGATCTCAATCGATCCGTTGACCTTGAAGCTTCGAGTCGACAGCGCTTGCCGAGTGACTCGGGCATCACGGCACTCATAGAGACGATTCTTAGCGAACGTGCCTTCAGGCAGACCAGAGGAGCCAAGATGAGGCGTCGAAATTTCCCTCCGCTTGCTCGCAGACCTCCACAGGCACGAAATACATTTCACATAGTACCGTCTCGTCAGTCGTCCTGCATGGCAGTATTTCACATGCTGNAACNCTTGCGAGAGATGACNCGAGCAAGAGCGCCATTGTTGTTTCGCAGCACAGCAGTCGGACAGCGGACGGCTCATTCCGCTTAGCGACTTAGCAAGGTGCCGAGCGTTGCATTACAGCTCAACAAGTAGCTCGGTAGGAGTGACGGGGCTCAGCGGCGCACATCTGCAATTCTCGTTGGCGGCGCGCTGAGCTAAGGATTGAGTCTGGCTCTGGCCGGCTTAAATACGACCGCTGCCATTGCTTTGCTCTGCAGGGGCACATGATGAGACAGATCAATCTTCGATCCTCGTCTGCACTCACCTTAGCTTGTTGAGACTCTGAATAGACGAAACCTCTGGTCGTATCTTTATCGGCGACCGGATCAGAGCCCATCATATGGAGCTTCGCAGGACCGTGAATTCGCGGCATGAGCTCTGGCTGCATTGCTAATTGCACTTGATCCTCCTGAGCTGCAGTGGTCGGCGCAGCCCCGTCGGACCGAGCGGCTTTGTTCGCTTCGGCATCTCGCAGGTACTGAGCGCCAATCGAACCGCGGTTATTGTCGAGCATTTCGTCAAATCCCTACTTGAGATGGATCTACTTCTCTGAGTGATCGCGGCGACGCTTCTTCGCTTCGTTCGAGCTTGTCTTCGAAGGTTCGGTGAAATCGACCTGCCAGAGCGGCGTCACTTGGGCATCTTTGTGAGCGAGCTGGCTATGACAAAGGTCGTCACTCCCTCGACGATGGTGTTGCTATTGCTGGGCAGCAAGCCAGTCTTATTCGCATAGTCGGGCCGCCTGTCGTCGTCGCGTGCTGGCTCAAAGCCAAGCTTGCCACTGCCTCTGACGCTGCCCTTCCCAGCAGCTTTGCCATGTGTGAGGCCTGTAGATATGCCTGAGGTGCCTATCATCGGTGAACATTGTACGGCCGTTCTAGGTGTCCTTTGCCAGCAGCGGACTCCAATACTTCGTCTTCGTCGGCAGCTTCATTCTGTGCCGGCTGATTTGTATCGCCGATCTGACTCGTCAACCTGACTGGACTCTGTTCTCACAGCATGCCGATGACAATCCAGT